>NW_027010788.1:0-28595 GCF_036934945.1 Oncorhynchus masou masou | reverse complement strand
TGTAAACTCATTCCCAGGTCATACATGTAAACTCATTCCCAGGTCATTCATGTAAACTCATTCCCAGGTCATACATGTAAACTCATTCCCAGGTCATTCATGTAAACTCATTCCCAGGTCATTCATGTAAACTCATTCCCAGGTCATACATGTAAACTCATTCCCAGGTCATTCATGTAAACTCATTCCCAGGTCATACATGTAAACTCATTCCCAGGTCATACATGTAAACTCATTCCCAGGTCATACATGTAAACTCATTCCCAGGTCATACATGTAAACTCATTCCCAGGTCATTCATGTAAACTCATTCCCAGGTCATGTAAACTCATTCCCAGGTCATTCATGTAAACTCATTCCTAGGTCATACATGTAAACTCATTCCCAGGTCATTCATGTAAACTCATTCCTAGGTCATTCATGTAAACTCATTCCCAGGTCATACATGTAAACTCATTCCTAGGTCAGGCATGTAAACTCATTCCCAGGTCATACATGTAAACTCATTCCCAGGTCATTCATGTAAACTCATTCCCAGGTCATTCATGTAAACTCATTCCCAGGTCATACATGTAAACTCATTCCCAGGTCATTCATGTAATCTTATTCCTAGGTCATTCATGTAAACTCATTCCTAGGTCAGGCATGTAAACTCATTCCCAGGTCATTCATGTAAACTCATTCCTAGGTCATTCACGTAAACTCATTCCCAGGTCATTCATGTAAACTCATTCCCAGGTCATTCATGTAAACTCATTCCCAGGTCATTCATGTAAACTCATTCCCAGGTCATTCATGTAAACTCATTCCCAGGTCATTCATGTAAACTCATTCCCAGGTCATTCATGTAAACTCATTCCCAGGTCATTCATGTAAACTCATTCCCAGGTCATTCATGTAAACTCATTCCCAGGTCATTCATGTAAACTCATTCCCAGGTCATTCATGTAAACTCATTCCCAGGTCATTCATGTAAACTCATTCCCAGGTCATACATGTAAACTCATTCCCAGGTCATACATGTAAACTCATTCCCAGGTCATTCATGTAAACTCATTCCCAGGTCATTCATGTAAACTCATTCCCAGGTCATACATGTAAACTCATTCCCAGGTCATTCATGTAAACTCATTCCCAGGTCATTCATGTAAACTCATTCCCAGGTCATACATGTAAACTCATTCCCAGGTCATACATGTAAACTCATTCCCAGGTCATACATGTAAACTCATTCCCAGGTCATTCATGTAAACTCATTCCTAGGTCATTCATGTAAACTCATTCCCAGGTCATTCATGTAAACTCATTCCCAGGTCATACATGTAAACTCATTCCCAGGTCATACATGTAAACTCATTCCCAGGTCATACATGTAAACTCATTCCCAGGTCATTCATGTAAACTCATTCCTAGGTCATTCATGTAAACTCATTCCCAGGTCATTCATGTAAACTCATTCCCAGGTCATGTAAACTCATTCCCAGGTCATACATGTAAACTCATTCCCAGGTCATACATGTAAACTCATTCCCAGGTCATACATGTAAACTCATTCCCAGGTCATACATGTAAACTCATTCCCAGGTCATACATGTAAACTCATTCCCAGGTCATGTAAACTCATTCCCAGGTCATTCATGTAAACTCATTCCCAGGTCATGTAAACTCATTCCCAGGTCATACATGTAAACTCATTCCCAGGTCATACATGTAAACTCATTCCCAGGTCATACATGTAAACTCATTCCCAGGTCATACATGTAAACTCATTCCCAGGTCATACATGTAAACTCATTCCCAGGTCATACATGTAAACTCATTCCCAGGTCATACATGTAAACTCATTCCCAGGTCATACATGTAAACTCATTCCCAGGTCATACATGTAAACTCATTACCAGGTCATTCATGTAAACTCATTCCTAGGTCATTCATGTAAACTCATTCCTAGGTCATTCATGTAAACTCATTCCCAGGTCATACATGTAAACTCATTCCTAGGTCATTCATGTAAACTCATTCCCAGGTCATTCATGTAAACTCATTCCTAGGTCATTCATGTAAACTCATTCCTAGGTCATTCATGTAAACTCATTCCCAGGTCATTCATGTAAACTCATTCCCAGGTCATTCATGTAAACTCATTCCCAGGTCATTCATGTAAACTCATTCCCAGGTCATACATGTAAACTCATTCCCAGGTCATACATGTAAACTCATTCCCAGGTCATGTAAACTCATTCCCAGGTCATTCATGTAAACTCATTCCCAGGTCATGTAAACTCATTCCCAGGTCATACATGTAAACTCATTCCCAGGTCATACATGTAAACTCATTCCTAGGTCATTCATGTAAACTCATTCCCAGGTCATTCATGTAAACTCATTCCCAGGTCATACATGTAAACTCATTCCCAGGTCATACATGTAAACTCATTCCCAGGTCATACATGTAAACTCATTCCCAGGTCATGTAAACTCATTCCCAGGTCATTCATGTAAACTCATTCCCAGGTCATGTAAACTCATTCCCAGGTCATACATGTAAACTCATTCCCAGGTCATACATGTAAACTCATTCCCAGGTCATACATGTAAACTCATTCCCAGGTCATACATGTAAACTCATTCCCAGGTCATACATGTAAACTCATTCCCAGGTCATACATGTAAACTCATTCCCAGGTCATACATGTAAACTCATTCCCAGGTCATACATGTAAACTCATTCCCAGGTCATACATGTAAACTCATTACCAGGTCATTCATGTAAACTCATTCCTAGGTCATTCATGTAAACTCATTCCTAGGTCATTCATGTAAACTCATTCCCAGGTCATACATGTAAACTCATTCCTAGGTCATTCATGTAAACTCATTCCCAGGTCATTCATGTAAACTCATTCCCAGGTCATTCATGTAAACTCATTCCCAGGTCATTCATGTAAACTCATTCCCAGGTCATACATGTAAACTCATTCCTAGGTCATTCATGTAAACTCATTCCTAGGTCATTCATGTAAACTCATTCCTAGGTCATTCATGTAAACTCATTCCCAGGTCATTCATGTAAACTCATTCCCAGGTCATTCATGTAAACTCATTCCCAGGTCATTCATGTAAACTCATTCCCAGGTCATTCATGTAAACTCATTCCCAGGTCATACATGTAAACTCATTACCAGGTCATTCATGTAAACTCATTCCCAGGTCATTCATGTAAACTCATTCCCAGGTCATTCATGTAAACTCATTCCCAGGTCATACATGTAAACTCATTACCAGGTCAGGCATGTAAACTCATTCCCAGGTCATGTAAACTCATTCCCAGGTCATACATGGAAACTCATTCCCAAGTCATGTAAACTCATTCCCAGGTCATGTAAACTCATTCCCAGGTCATGTAAACTCATTCCCAGGTCATGTAAACTCATTCCCAGGTCATGTAAACTCATTCCCAGGTCATGTAAACTCATTCCCAGGTCATGTAAACTCATTACCAGGTCAGGCATGTAAACTCATTACCAGGTCATGAGTTTACTGTGCAGCCGTATTCATTGACCTGGCTTTCAACTCTGTCATTCACCACATTTTTATCGGCAGACTCAACAGCCTTAGTTTGTCAATTGATTGCCTCGCCTGGTTCACCAACTACTTCTCTGATAGAGTTCAGTGTGTTAAATCGGAGGGCCTGTTGTCCGGACCTTTGGCAGTCCCTTATGGGGGTGCCACAGAGTACAATTCTCGGGACAACTCTCTTCTCTGTATACATCAATGATGTTGCTCTTGCTGCTGGTGATTCTCGGATCCACGTATACGCAGATGGCACCATTCTCTATACCTCTGGCCCTTCTTCGGATACTGTGTTAACCTCTTGAAACTCTGGGGGCGCAATTTCATTTTTGGATGAAAAACGTTCCCGTTTTATACAAGATAGTTTGTCACAAAAAGATGCTCGACTATGCATATAATTGATAGCTTTGGAAAGAAAACACTCTGACTTTTCCAGAACTGCAAAGATATTGTCTGTGGGTGCCCTAAAACAGGAGCTACAGGCAAAACCAAGATGAAACGGCAACCAGGAAATGAGCAGGATTTTTGAGGCTCTGTTTTCCATTGTCTCCTTATATGGCTGTGAATGCGAGAGGAATGAGCCTGCCCTATCTATCGTTTCCCCAAGGTGTCTGCAGCATTGTGACGTATTTGTAGGCATATCATTGGAAGATTGACCATAAGAGACTACATTTTCCAGGTGTCCGCCCGGTGTCCTCCGTCGAAATTGGTGCGTCATTTTCAGCTGCTGGTATTTTTCCATGCGATTCTGAGGGGAAAGCAGGCTTCCACGAACGGCATATCAATGAAGAGATATGTGAAAAAACACCTTGAGGATTGATTCTAAACCATGTTTGCCATGTTTCGGTCGATATTATGGAGTTAATTCGGAAAAAGTTTGACGTTTTGGTGACTGAATTTTCGTTTCGTTTCGGTAGCCAAATGTGATGTACAAAACGGAGCGATTTCTCCTACACAAAGATTCTTTCAGGAAAAACTGAACATTTGCTATGTAACTGAGAGTCTCCTCATTGAAAACATCCGAAGCTCTTCAAAGGTAAATGATTTTATTTATTTGGTTATCTGGTTTTTGTGAAAATGTTGCGTGCTAACTGCTACGCAAAATGCTAAGCTAGCTTGCAATACTCTTACACAAATTCTTGATTTGCTATGGTTCAAAAGCATATTTTGAAAATCTGAGATGACAGTGTTGTTAAGAAAAGGCTAAGCTTGAGAGCAGGCATATTATTTTCATTTCATTTGCGATTTTCAGAAATCGTTAACGTTGCGTTATGCTAATGAGCCTGAGGCTGTATTCACGATCCCGGATCCGGGATGGGTAGTATCAAGAGGTTTTAACTAACCTCCAGATGAGCTTCAATGCCATACAACTCTCGTCCCGTGGCCTCCAACTGCTCTTAAATGCAAGTAAAACTAAATGCATGCTCTTCAACCGATCGCTACCCGCACCTGCCCGCCCATCCAACATCACAACCCTGGACGGTTCTAAATTAGAATATGTAGACAACTACAAATACCTAGGTATCTGGTTAGACTGTAAACTCTCCTTCCAGACTCCCATTAAGCATCTCCAATTCAAAATGAAATCTAGAATCGGCTTCCTATTTCACAACAAAGCATCCTTCACTCATGCTGCCAAACATACCCTCATAAAACTGACCATCCTACCGATCGTCGACATCAACGATGTCATTTACAAAATAGCCTCCAACACTCTACTCAACAAATTGGATGCAGTCTATCACAGTGCCATCCATTTTGTCACCAAAGCCCCATATACTACCCACAACTGCGACCTGTACGCTCTCGTTGGCTGGCCCTCGCTTCATACTCGTCGCCGAACCCACTGCCTCCAGGTCATCTACAAGTCTCTGCTAGGTAAAGCCCCGCCTTATCTCAGCTCACTGGACACCATAGCAGCACCCACCCATAGCACACGCTCCAGCAGGTATATCTCACTGGTCACCCCCAAAGCCAATTCAAAATCACAAAAGCTGGAGACTCATATCTCCCTCACTAGCTTTAAGCATCAAGTGTCAGAGCAACTCACATATCACTGCACCTGTACATAGCCCATCTGTAAATAGCACATCCAACTACCTCATATTTATTTATTTATATTGCTCCTTTGGACCCCAGTATCTCTACTTGCACATTCATCTTGTGCACATCTACCATTCCAGTGTTTAATTGCTATATTGCAATGACTTCGCCACCATGGCCTATTTATTGCCTTACCTCCCTTATCCTACCTCATTTGCACTCACTGTATATAGACTTTTTCTACAGTATTATTGACTGTATGTTTGTTTATTCCATGTGTAACTCTGTGTTGTTGTGTGTATCAAACTGCTTTGCTTTATCTTGGCCAGGTCACAGTTGTAAATGAGAACTTGATCTCAACTAGCTTACCTAGTTAAATAAAGGTGAAATATATATATATATATATATATATATATATATATATATATAAATATATATATATATATTTAAACAAGTTCACGTAAACTCATTCCCAGGTCATTCATGTAAACTCATTCCCAGGTCATACATGTAAACTCATTCCCAGGTCATTCATGTAAACTCATTCCTAGGTCAGGCATGTAAACTCATTCCCAGGTCATTCATGTAAACTCATTCCCAGGTCATTCATGTAAACTCATTCCTAGGTCATTCATGTAAACTCATTCCTAGGTCAGGCATGTAAACTCATTCCTAGGTCATTCATGTAAACTCATTCCTAGGTCAGGCATGTAAACTCATTCCTAGGTCAGGCATGTAAACTCATTCCTAGGTCATTCATGTAAACTCATTCCTAGGTCAGGCATGTAAACTCATTCCTAGGTCATTCATGTATACTCATTCCTAGGTCATTCATGTAAACTCATTCCTAGGTCATTCATGTAAACTCATTCCCAGGTCATACATGTAAACTCATTCCCAGGTCATTCATGTAAACTCATTCCCAGGTCATGCATGTAAACTCATTCCCAAGTCAGGCATTTAAACAAGTGGGCACTTTTCCATGAAAGAAATGGACAGAGCAGGGTCTGTTTGGGGCCTAGGCTGGTCAGTGCTGGCAGGTAAGAGGGAGACGACGCTGACCCAGAGACACAGCACAGAGACCACTCTGTTTCCCCCATAGCCAAGAGTCCGCTGGAATGCAGCACAGGATGGTAGGTAGGGTAACTTTCACTTCGCCACATACCTTATCAGGTAATCACAGAATCTGGGGAACCCCCTACCAAGAGAATGTCAATTTGGTTGGAATTCATATAGCAAGGGTCAGACACATGGATTTATGGCTTTAGATGGTGAGAGGATGGCTTTTTAAAAGGTCAGTTCACTAGATCTGGGTTTGTTTAACTAGCTACCACTTGGGAATATGATTATTCAATGTTCCAGATATTACATCAAAATCACCTTCAGACCTAAATACTAAGCTGTAGCAAAGTTAAAAATATATATATATATATTTATAATACAGTATACAGTGCCTTGCGAAAGTATTCGGCTCCCTTGAACTTTGCGACCTTTTGCCACATTTCAGGCTTCAAACATAAAGATATAAAACTGTATTTTTTTGTGAAGAATCAACAACAAGTGGGACACAATCATGAAGTGGAACGACATTTATTGGATATTACAAACTTTTTTAACAAATCAAAAACTGAAAAATTGGGCGTGCAAAATTATTCAGCCCCTTTACTTTCAGTGCAGCAAACTCTCTCCAGAAGTTCAGTGAGGATCTCTGAACGATCCAATGTTGACCTAAATGACTAATGATGATAAATACAATCCACCTGTGTGTAATCAAGTCTCCGTATAAATGCACCTGCACTGTGATAGTCTCAGAGGTCCGTTAAAAGCGCAGAGAGCATCACGGAGAACAAGGAACAAGGGGGCCGAATACTTTCGCAAGGCACTATCTATATAGATAGATAGATAGATAGATAGATAGATAGATAGATAGATAGATAGATAGATAGATAGATAGATAGATAGATTGCTTACAGACAGATTATTTCACTTATAATTCACTGTGTCATAATTCTAGTGGGTCAGAAGTTTACATACAATAAGTTGACTATGCCTTTAAACAGCTTGGAAAATTCCAGAAAATGATGTCAGTGCTTTAGAAGCTTCTGATAATTTGAGTCAATTGGAGCTGTACCTGTGGATGTACTGTATTTCAAGGCCTACCTTCAAACACAGTGCATCTTTGCTTGACATCATGAGAAAATCGAAAGAAATCAGCCAAGACTCCAGAAAAAAGATGGTAGACTTCCAAGTCTGGTTCATCCTTGGGAGCAAACGCCTGAGAGTACCTTGTTCATCTGTACAAACAATAGTACGCAAGTATAAACACCCTAGGGCCACGCAGTCGTCATACCGCTCAGGAAGGAGACGTGTTCTGTCTCCTAGAGAGGATCGTACTTTGGTGCGAAAAGTGCAAATCAATCCCAGAACAACAGCAAAGGACTTTGTGAAGATGCTGGAGGAAATAGGTACAAAAGTATCTACGTATATATATATATAACATAATATATATAACATAATATATGCCAAGAGTGTGCAAAGCTGTCAGTAAGGCAAAGGGTGGCTACTTTGAAGAATCTAAAATCTAAAATATATTTAGATTTTTTTTTTTGGGTTACTACATGATTCGATATGTGTTATTTCATAGTTTTGATTTCATCACTATTATTCTACAATATAGAACATAGTAAAATAAAGAAAAACCTTTGAATGAGTCGGTGTGTCCAAACTTTTGACTAGTACTGTATATTGACTCTCTTTAGGGTCTATGGACTACTTTAGGTACCCATTGGACAAGGAGAATTTCTCATGTAGATGAACTGTCCCTTCAAAGGTACTTTGAATCATTGACCTTTAGTTGCTTCAAATAATTTAAGGTCTTTGTACCTTAAAATTCCACGCTATCGTCCCACAACTTAAAAAATCTGAATTTATGGGCACAATTATTGGCACAATTCACTAGTAATTAATGTGTTTATCACCGAAACACAGATTTTATCTTTGCCCCTTTCTGTCCACTGTCTTCAAACTTTAGCCACTGTTGGCAACTCCTTGATTCTATGTTCCAGGGTAGCAAATCCCCTCACGTTGATGCTTCAAAAGGACCCTGTAAGCTATCAAATCCACCCGCATTTTCTCCTAGTCCAGACATTGTGCAACCGGTTGTTTTCACTCTCTTTGGAGAGACGTGCCCTCCATAAGGTCCAGGTGTTTTGTGGCATTACACAACATCAGCCTTCTATAGAACCACTCAGCACAAAGCCCTCCACACAAGGTGGAGGTGGGAGGAGGGGTTCGTTATCCTTCCATTATTCTGTCTCTCACCCGTCTTTCTTTCTTTCTTTCTTTACCTTTAACAAGAGAGTGAACGACCGGGAAACACATCAACATGTGGGTTATTGTCACTTCTCACATCGTAACTCGGATCAGCAACAACCAATAGATTTTTGCACCCATTTGTTTGATGCATGACAGGTATTTGAGTCAGGCAACCTCAGCTTAACCGTGTTATGACAGTAGACAGACAAGAAAACAATTGAAGCCAAAGCCAAAATCAATTGGTAAGCTACTGGCAGTGAAAGGAGTGTGTGCATGCCTGCATCTGTGCATGTTGAGGTGGGGCTAGTGTCTGAAAAAGATCTAAAAATAACACAGCATTCACCAGGGAACAAAACACGTCTGTAATGTTGAATGATAGCAGACAGCTATGGGAGGAGATAGGGCTTAATGGCAAGGGGCAATGAGACTGAACACTTTCGGCAATGGCACATGTTTCTTCATCCGACTCCTACTGTACAGTATAAACTGAATAGCATCGGACCCAAAATCAATCCTTGTGGAACACCATGTGATATCTACTTTCTCTGAGTTGTGTTCACCAAGGGTGACAAAACTTTAGACCGGTTAAATAGGTCCTGAACCAATTTAGAACTGGACCGTAGAGGCCAACCCACCTCTCCAGTCTGTCCAGCAGGACATTATGGTCAACAGTGTCGAATGCAGCACTTAAATCCAAGATAACAAGGACAGAGAGCTGTCTGGCATCTGTGTTGGCTCTAAGATAATTTACCACTTTAACTAAGGCTGTCTCTGTGCTGTGGTGGGCACGAAAACCAGATTGGAATTATTCAAAAGTACTGTTGGCACTTAAATAATGTTGCTTTTTGAAAACCAATTTCAGCAGAATTTTGCTTAAGAATGGAAGGTTGAAAATTGCTAAAAAGCTGAAGAATCTAGATAACTTTTCTTCAGAAGGGGTTTAACAATAGTAGTTTCTAAGGCAGTGGGGAAAGTGCCTGTGTAACGGGAGTGACTAACAACAGATGGAACTTGTGTGTAGATTGATGATGGAAAAATATATTTAATGCATTTTAGAATAAGGCTGTAACGTACCAAAATGTGGAAAAAGTCAAGGGGTCTGAATACTTTCCGAATGCACTGTATGCCAAGACGCTCTCTTAGAATATCATAATGTACCTGAAACTTCCTCCACTTCCACTCTGCCTTTCTGCAATTTATCTTTAATTGATTAGTTTCCTCACTCATCCAAGGGGCTCTCTGTTTGGATGTGGCCTTTATCAACTTTACTGGAGCTATGGCATCAATGGTTGCCCTTAATTTGCTATTAAAGTTCTCAACTAAGTCATCACAAGAGAAAGGCAGAATAAATGGTGGAGTATTGTTCATACACTCATTAAACTCTGTAGCAACTTCAGAGGTAGGATAGTGTTTCTTAATAATGTATTCAGTATTACCCTGACATATGGGCAACAAGGTAGTAAAATCACCAGAGTGGTGATCAGATAAAGCTACATCAACAATAGAGGATATGTCAGTAGAAAGCCCCTTGGTAATAACCAGGTCCAGAGTATGGCCGCGGTTATGGGTGGGCCCAGCAACATGTTGGATAAAGTCCATAGAGCTAAAAAAGATTCATAAATTCTATGTCCTCGGAGTCAGTCTCTTTGTCAACATGAATATTAAAATCGCCAAACACAATGATTTTATCATAGTTCTCATGGACATCAGTGCAGAAGGATCAGTAAAGAAAGTGGGGCAGTGCTTTGGTGGCCTATACAAGGCCAGCACTGGGGGCTGACATTTAAACATTTAACATTTAAACAGTATAGCATGATGCTCAAAAGACCCTATGTCGCCAAATGAAATGTCCTTAGAGAGTCCTTAGTCCCCCCCAACCCTTTTCTCTTTTCTGATAGAGTATGAAAAGCCTACCCCTCGGACTACAGCTTTAATAAGAGTGGCATGACAGTCTGAAGACTGCCATGTTTCAGTGAGAAACATGCGCTCAGTAATGAGGTCATTCACAAAGGTTTTACTAATTATTTAAAAGTGACATATTCTTTTTATGTATTTTTTACCCCTTTTTTCTTCCCAATTTCGTGGTATCCAATTAGTTACAGTCATGTCTCATCGCTGCAACTCCCGTACGGACTCGGGAGAGGCGAAGGTCGAGAGCCATGTGTCCTCCGAAACACATCCCAACCAAGCCGCACTGCTTCTTGACACAATGCCCATCCATCCCGGAAGCCAGCCGCACCAATGTGTCGGAGGGAAACACTGTACACCTTGTGACGTGGTCAGCATACACTGCGCCCGGCCCGCCAGAGGAGTCGCTAGTGCGCGATGAGACAAGGATATCCCTGCCGGCCAAACCTTCCCTAACCCGAACGACGCTGGTCCAATTGTGCACCGCCCCATGGGCCTCCCGGTCGCGGCCGGCTGTGACAATGTGCCACCCATAATCTTAGCCTTAGACCACTGCGCAACCCGGGAAGCCTAAAAGTTCCATATTCAATGAGTGTGGGCCACTCTGCCCCTTGGGCATCTGTTTCGAGGTAACCAACGTAATAACAACCAAATTACGTATTAACGTTACAACCACGTTTTCTGACAGTCTCCAATATATCAGAATGGTAGGATATGACAGTTTGTATAAACTCACTAGAAGGCAGAGCTAGAGGAACATAAATTAGGTTACTCACACTAACCATAGTGACATTTCTACAGGAGCTGATATGCTTTCCAAGGCCTCTGTCGCTTATTCGGTAAGGGAGGACTGGAGCACTACCAGACCCTGTTTAGACCCTGAGTTTGCAATTTTGCTGAAAATAATCCTGGAACCATTGTGGTTAGGGTGAATTCCGTCTCTTTTAAAAGATAGCTGTGGATTGTGCTTTCGAAGTGCCTAGTCTGCTTAGAGAGTGTAGAAATTGTCCATTGTAGATAGTGTCAAAGGCCTGTGTGAAATCAATGAAGGTGGGGACGACATCAAATTTGCGTCGACAGAAATCTGCCAGCTTTGTGCCACGTGCTTCAAGGCTGTCACAGTCGATCTGCTTTTCATGAAACCATGCTGCGAACTACAAATTGCAGACTCAGTTTCCTGTAGAAGTAGAATTCCTTAATAGACCTTGCCAACAGAGCTCAGTTCCTGATGGAACTGATCTGACGATAGTCCTGAGGGAACTGATCTGACGATAGTCCTGAGGAAACTGATCTGATGATAGTCCTCAGGGAACTGATCTGACGATAGTCCTGAGGGAACTGATCTGACGATAGCCCTGAGGGAACTGATCTGACGATAGCCCTGAGGGAACTGATCTGACGATAGCCCTGAGGGAACTGATCTGATGATAGTCCTGAGGGAACTGATCTGACGATAGTCCTGAGGGAACTGATCTGACGATAGTCCTGAGGGAACTTATCTGACGATAGTCCTGAGGGAACTGATCTGACAATAGTCCTTAGGGAACTGATCTGAAGATAATCCTCAGGGAACTGATCTGACAATAGTCCTCAGGGAACTGATCTGACGATAGTCCTGAGGGAACTGATCTGACGATAGTCCTGAGGGAACTGATCTGACGATAGTCCTGGGGGAACTGATCTGACGATAGTCCTGGGGGAACTGATCTGACGATAGTTCTGGGGGAACTGATCTGACGATAGTCCTGAGGGAACTGATCTGACGATAGTCCTGAGGGAACTGATCTGATGATAGTCATGGGGGAACTGATCTGACGATAGTCCTGGGGGAACTGATCTGACGATAGTTCTGGGGGAACTGATCTGATGATAGCCCTGAGGGAACTGATCTGATGATAGCCCTGAGGGAACTGATCTGATGATAGCCCTGAGGGAACTGATCTGACGATAGTCCTCAGGGAACTGATCTGACAATAGTCCTGAGGAAACTGATCTGACGATAGTCCTGAGGGAACTGATCTGACGATAGTCCTGAGGGGACTGATCTGACGATAGTCCTGAGGGAACTGATCTGACGATAGTCCTGGGGGAACTGATCTGACGATAGTTCTGGGGGAACTGATCTGACGATAGTCCTGAGGGAACTGATCTGACGATAGTCATGGGGGAACTGATCTGACGATAGTCCTGGGGGAACTGATCTGACGATAGTTCTGGGGGAACTGATCTGATGATAGCCCTGAGGGAACTGATCTGATGATAGCCCTGAGGGAACTGATCTGACGATAGTCCTCAGGGAACTGATCTGACGATAGTCCTCAGGGAACTGATCTGACAATAGTCCTGAGGAAACTGATCTGACGATAGTCCTCAGGGAACTGATCTGACGATAGTCCTGAGGGGACTGATCTGACGATAGTCCTGAGGGAACTGATCTGACGATAGTCCTCAGGGAACTGATCTGACAATAGTCCTGAGGAAACTGATCTGACGATAGTCCTCAGGGAACTGATCTGACGATAGTCCTGAGGAAACTGATCTGACGATAGTCCTCAGGAAACTGATCTGACGATAGTCCTCAGGGGACTGATCTGACGATAGTCCTGGGGGAACTGATATGACGATAGGGAACTGTGGTCTGACTTTCTTGGGAACTCACTAGGAGTCTTTCCACTAGGAGGGGAAATGTCCAATTTCTAGGCAAGCATAGAACAAGCCGATCAAAACAGGGGCAAGCTCCTCAATGTACTGTATCTCTTAAGAATCCAGGCAGGGATGCAGTCTTTACCAGCTTGTTTCCTCCCATTCACCTTGAAAAGAAGCATCTTGACCTGTCCATTAATGTAGGTTTCAGTAATGCAGTTTGCCAAGATTCTGTTTTCAACCGCTGAGCTTGGGATGTTGCATGTGACGTCCTTCCACACAGAAGACAAGTGAAGACTCAGGGTTTCACACTCCTCTTCTGTCTTTGTGTCAACTCTCCCACTCTGGTCTTCTGCAGCTCACATTAGCTTTTTAATGAACTTTAACCAGTTTTCACTGTCCTTGGTCCTGAGATGAGAGACTTCATCCTCGTAGTATCTTTTCTTAGCATTTGGATGAGACATTCGGAGCAGTCCCTTGTACTCACAGTTGTCCTCTGATTGGAAAGCTCTCTGCCTATCGACAATGAGGTCCTTTATTTGAAGTCATCCATGGCTTATCAGGTGTTGTGATGTTGCTCCTTCCAATGGCCTGGTTGATGTCAACTTTAGCTTGATACACTGCACTGGAATCTCCTATGTTGAGTTGGAGAACTAAGAGCCTCTTAGATTCAGGGGTGCAGCGCAGTCTGAACACTGATCTTGATGTGTTTGGCCATAGGCCAGCTGAACAGAATATGGTTTGATGGTCAGAACAACCAATCGGTGGCAGGTGGGCTGGTGATGGAGTGAAGTTGATTGGAGCCTCTAGCTGGTTTTGACACCACTTGTTTTAGTCCAAACGGAGTGCAAAATGGACCATGTTTCAGGGTGTTAGTATCACCAAGAATCACATACCTTAACGACTATATCTGTGTTGAATAGTACTCAGGCATTTTGGGGGATATTCCAGGACCTGGAAGTCAGATCGGGCCTCCTTAGAACATTTTGGCAGGGTTATAGAGGACACTAGACGTACGTGGTAGGAGAGATGGTCTCAGTCAAGTCCACAAACGTTCAAAGCCGTCGTCCTCAAGGTCCAGTAAAACTTGTGATGGATGCTGTGCTTTATGCATGGCTACAACCTAACCACATGAGGTTACTCTGTCCTGTCTATGCAGACTATAGCCTTAAAGACTGACTATTGACTCTGGGACATCTTCCTTTAACCAAGACTCGGTCAACAGATACAATGTCAGTCTCGTTAGCCTGTGTCACAGAATAAAGGTCAATAAAGGCCATCTGCCTTGTGTCTTCAGGATCACGTGTTACACAAGAGAATGTTGGGAAGCACAGTCTTCGCAGCTTTTGATGGGGGCATCTGTGTGCGCCACACCAGACAGTGTAGGGTAGACTAGATGCTGCAAGTCAACAGGGCCATGAGGCTTGCGCTGCTTTACAGAGTCACGAGTCATGACAGGTATTCCAAGCACTGTTTTCTTTCTTCCACTACAAGCCCCTTGGCTGTGCCAAAAGGTCAATTTAAGATTCTGTCAGTTTTTGCATTGCTCAAACTCAAAATAGCCTTTTTAGTGAGCATATTGAAATCTATGATACTTGAGAATGCTAATGCACTCAGGACATATGAGTATTTACGGAATTATTAAACAGTTCATGCAAATACGCTTATACAATGGTCTAAAATTGTGGCCTCAGACTCAAACAGTTACTAAGCAAGCTGCCAAACAAGGGCGCTAAGTTACAGACGTTGAAAGAGTCAGTGTTACTCTTACTCAGGACCGGAGTGAAACAAGATGGCTCCCTTTTCCAACTGCTGTTGGGACAAAAGTCTACACAACAAAGTCTACACAACAAAAAATATTCTGAAATGACAGCAGTAATCTATGGCCAAAGCGATGATAGAAGACTTTGGTTTAAGCAAATGTGAAGATGTCTGGTAAAAAAAAAACATGATTTAGAATGGATTCAGTTTTTGCAGGAGCGCACAAAACCCTGTTGGCAGCCATCTTGAATGACTTTAGAATACCACAAATATTACTTGATAAACAAAATGTCTTTCTCTGAGAAATTGTATTTGTATAAAATGACATAATTTTCCATTTGTTTAGTGCGTACAATACAACTCAGTATTTGAATGATTTATTTTATACAGTCATTATTGCTCATCTTTATCAAGGGTGTCAATCATTTCAGACCACACTGTATGTGGGAGATAAAAATGAGGCACACTGAGACTGTAAATCTTGAGCTTTAGTTTACTGCCAGCTATAGCACTCAGCCAAACCTAAAGTAAACTACCTTGATTGCACTTGAAAACATACAGGTATGTAGGTCAAAGGTGGTTCCTGTATTTTGAATCCTCTGTAGAGACAAATAAATGAATTACAACCGACACACATTGAAAAAACGTCCATTGCCAATTTTGCAACAGCAAGTTCAAAGGCAGCAGCTATAGGTGTGTAGAGCGATGTTCCATTGATAAAGTTTGCATAGTGCCACGCCAATATGTGAAGGGATGGTTTTCTACTACTACAACTACTCCTGCAACTACTGATGCTACTGCTGCTACTACTACTGATATTGCTACTACTGATACAGCTACGACTACTACTGCTGCTACTACTACTACTATTACTGCTGCTACTACTACTTCTACTACTGCTGCTACTACTACTACTACTAATACTGCTGCTACTACTAATACGACTATTACTGCTGCTACTACTACTTCTACTACTGCTGCTACTACTACTCCTACTGCTACTACTACTGCTGCTACTACTACTACTACTATTACTGCTGCTACTACTACTACTACTATTACTGCTGCTACTACTAATACGACTATTACTGCTGCTACTACTACTTCTACTACTGCTGCTACTACTACTACTCCTACTGCTACTACTACTGCTGCTACTACTACTCCTACTGCTACTACTACTGCTGCTACTACTACTCCTACTGCTATTACTACTGCTACTACTACTACTACTTCTACTACTACTGATGCTACTACTACTCCAATGACTGCTATTACTACTACTGCTACTACTCCAGCTACAATTACTCCTGCTGATACTACTGCTGCTCCTACTCCTACTACTACTACTACAACTGCTACTGTTACTGCTGCTACAACTACTGCTACTGCTGCTACTTCTACTACTACTACTGCTGTTACTACTATTGTTACAACTGCTACTGCTACTGTTGCTGCTACTACTACTACTACTACTGCTACTACTGCTACTACTAGTACTCAAATACTACTGCTAATACTACTACTACTGCTGATACTACTGCTACTACTAGTACTCAAATACTACTGCTAATACTACTACTACTACTGATACTAATGCTGCTACTACTGCAATTCCTTCTACTGCTACTACTGCTACTATTACCGCCAAACACAACTACTATTACCGCTACTACTGCTACTACTACTGCTACTAACACTACTACTGCTACAGCTTCTACTACTACTGCTACTACTACTACTATTACCGCTACTACCACTACTACTACTGAAACTGCTACTGTTGCTGCTACTACTACTGCTACTACTGCTACTACAAATACTACTGCTACAACTGCTACTACTACTACTGCTACTACTACTGTTACTGCTACTGTTGCAGCAACTACAGCTAATGTTGCTGCTACTGCTGCTGCGACTGCAACTACTACAACACCTGCTACTGCTACTACTACTACTGCTAATGCTGCTGTGACTGCTACTACCTCTCCTGCTGCTACTGCTACTACTACTGATGGTACTACTCCTGCAACTACTACTCCTGCTGCTGCTACTACTGTTGCTACTACTACTGCAACTGCTACTACTATTCCTGCTTCTGCTACTACTGCTGCTGCTGCTACTACTCCCTCTGCCACCTGTAGGTTAGTTGTGGTCTCTCCCTCTGCCCCTTTTAAGTTAGTTGTAGTCTCTCACTCTGTCCCCTGAAGGTTAGTTGTGGCCTCTCCCTCTGCCCCTGTAGGTTAGTTGTGGTCTCACCCTCTGCCCATTTTAAAAGTTAGTTGTAGTCTCTCACTCTGTCCCCTGAAGGTTAGTTGTGGCCTCTCCCTCTGCCCCTGTAAGTTAGTTGTGGTCTCACCCTCTGCCCCTTTTAAAAGTTAGTTGTAGTCCCTCACTCTGCCCCTGTAGGTTAGTTGTGGCCTCTCCCTCTGCCCCTGTAGGTTAGTTGTGGTCTCTCCCTCTGCCACTTTTAAGTTAGTTGTAGTCTCTCAATCTGTCCCCTGTAGGTTAGTTGTGGCCTCTCCCTCTGCACCTGTAGGTTAGTTGTGGTCTCTCCTTCTGCCCCTTTTAAGTTAGTTGTAGTCTCTCACTCTGTCCCCTGTAGGTTAGTTGTGGCCTCTCCCTCTGCCCCTGTAGGTTAGTTGTGGTCTCTCCCTCTGCCCCTTTTAAAAGTTAGTTGTAGTCTCTCACTCTGTCCACTGTAGGTTAGTTGTGGTCTCTCCCTCTGCCCCTGTAGGTTAGTTGTGGTCTCTCCCTCTGCCCCCTGTAGGTTAGTTGTGGTCTCTCCCTCTGCCCCCTGTAGGTTAGTTGTTGTCTCTCCCTCTGCCCCTGTAGGTTAGTTGTGGTCTCTCGCTCTGCCCCTTTTCAGTTAGTTGTAGTCTCTCACTCTGTCCCCTGTAGGTTAGTTGTGGTCTCTCCCTCTGCCCCCTGTAGGTTAGTTGTGGCCTCTCCCTCTGCCACTGTAGGTTAGTTGTGGTCTCTCCCTCTCCCCCTGTAGTTTAGTAGTGGTCTCTCCCTCTGCCCCCTGTAGGTTAGTAGTGGTCTCTCCCTCTGCGCCTGTAGGTTAGTTGTGGTCTCACCCTCTGCCCCTGTAGGTTAGTTGTGGTCTCTCCCTCTGCCCCTGTAGGTTAGTTGTGGTCTCTCCCTCTGCCCCCTGTAGGTTAGTAGTGGTATCTCCCTCTGCCCCTGTAGGTTAGTTGTGGTCTCTCCCTCTGCCCCCTGTAGGTTAGTTGTGGTCTCTCCCTCTGCCCCTGTAAGTTAGTTGTGGCCTCTCCCTCTGCCCCTGTAAGTTAGTTGTGGTCTCTCCCTCTGCCCCCTGTAGGTTAGTTGTTGTCTCTCCCTCTGCCCCCTGTAGGTTAGTAGTGGTCTCTCCCTCAGCCCCCTGTAGGTTAGTAGTGGTCTCTCCCTCTGCCCCCTGTAGGTTAGTAGTGGTCTCTCCCTCTGCCCCCTGTAGGTTAGTTGTTGTCTCTCCCTCTGCCCCCTGTAGGTTAGTAGTGGTCTCTTCCTCTGCCCCCTGTAGGTTAGTTGTTGTCTCTCCCTCTACCCCCTGTAGGTTAGTAGTGGTCTCTCCCTCTGCCCCCTGGAGGTTAGTAGTTGTCTCTCCCTCTGCCCCCTGTAGGTTAGTAGTGGTCTCTCCCTCTGCCCCTGTAGGTTAGTTGTGGTCTCTCCCTCTGCCCCTGTAGGTTAGTTGTGGTCTCTTTCTGCCCCCTGTAGGTTGGTAGTGGTCTCTCCATCTGCCCCCTGTAGGTTAGTAGTGGTCTCTCCCTCCTCCCCCTGTAAGTTAGTTGTAGTCTCTCCCTCTGCCCCCTGTAGGTTAGTTGTGGTCTCTCCCTCTCCACCCGTAGTTTAGTAGTGGTCTCTCCCTCTGCCCCCTGTAAGTTAGTAGTGGTCTCTCCCTCTGCCCCCTGTAGGTTAGTTGTTGTCTCTCCCTCTGCGCCTGTAGGTTAGTTGTGGTCTCTCCCTCTGCCCCTGTAGGTTAGTTGTGGTCTCTCCCTCTGCCCCTGTAGGTTAGTTGTGGTCTCTCCCTCTGCCCCCTGTAGGTTAGTAGTGGTATCTCCCTCTGCCCCTGTAGGTTAGTTGTGGTCTCTCCCTCTGCCCCCTGTAGGTTAGTTGTGGTCTCTCCCTCTGCCCCTGTAAGTTAGTTGTGGTCTCTCCCTCTGCCCCCTGTAGGTTAGTTGTTGTCTCTCCCTCTGCCCCCTGTAGGTTAGTAGTGGTCTCTCCCTCAGCCCCCTGTAGGTTAGTAGTGGTCTCTCCCTCTGCCCACTGTAGGTTAGTAGTGGTCTCTCCCTCTGCCCCCTGTAGGTTAGTTGTTGTCTCTCCCTCTGCCCCCTGTAGGTTAGTAGTGGTCTCTTCCTCTGCCCCCTGTAGGTTAGTTGTTGTCTCTCCCTC
Organism: Oncorhynchus masou masou; assembly: GCF_036934945.1. Lineage (NCBI taxonomy): Eukaryota > Metazoa > Chordata > Actinopteri > Salmoniformes > Salmonidae > Oncorhynchus > Oncorhynchus masou. Next base: position 8,963 of record NW_027010788.1, on the reverse strand, counting down.
TGCCCCCTGTAGGTTAGTAGTGGTCTCTCCCTCTGCCCCCTGGAGGTTAGTAGTTGTCTCTCCCTCTGCCCCCTGTAGGTTAGTAGTGGTCTCTCCCTCTGCCCCTGTAGGTTAGTTGTGGTCTCTCCCTCTGCCCCTGTAGGTTAGTTGTGGTCTCTTTCTGCCCCCTGTAGGTTGGTAGTGGTCTCTCCATCTGCCCCCTGTAGGTTAGTAGTGGTCTCTCCCTCCTCCCCCTGTAAGTTAGTTGTAGTCTCTCCCTCTCCCCCTGTAGGTTAGTTGTGGCCTCTCCCTCTGCCCCTGTAGGTTAGTTGTGGTCTCTCCCTCGGGCTCTCTGTAAATCCCCAAAATTCCCCCGTGTCCTGAATATTTATCTCCTTCCTCTGCTCTGATGTATTCCCACCTGATGAAGGCCATTTGTTCTGAGGATTAGGATAAATGCTGTCTGTCTCTGATTAATTAGAGTGGTAGTAAGAGCAGCGTGTGTGTGTAGAAGATGAGAGACAAAAATCGCATTGTGAAATTTTACTTTTTTGCCAATTCATTGATGGAAATATCAGTCGTTTGAAATACATTTGACTGGTCATGCTTATCGGTCTATAGGTTAATATGCATCATTCTAGTGTAATTACATAGGCATGTATGTACAGTATATTTGTTATATATCCTGTTTATCACACGCCTACAGCCTACAGATACAGAGGCTTTGAGTGGAAAATATGTCAGACCGCGCCTTAACCATGTGGTAATTTAAAGACAACTGGAAAACTCAGAAGAATACGAGGTCATGACAGTGATCTTCAGGTTGGAAAGTCAGAGCTCTGGACAGAGACCAGCGTTCCTGAGTTGGATGACCATTCAGAACTATTTTTTCAGTCGTAGCTCGTTCTTTTTCCCCCCCCTAGTTGTCTGGAAAGCACTGAAGTCGGAAGTCAGAGATGTCCAAGTTCCCAGTTGTTTTGGTCAGACGGTAATGGATGGCAGGCTTCATTACATTTACATTTAAGTCATTTAGCAGACGCTCTTATCCAGAGCGACTTACAAATTGGTGAATTCACCTTCTGACATCCAGTGGAACAGTGGAACAGCCAGTGGAACAGCCACTTCATCAACTCGCCACACACCACTTTGCAATGAGCTGGAGGCCCTATGTATTTTGAAAACATATACTTAATTGTTAGAAACCTGAATGTTTTCTGAGGCATGTCTTACCTTGCTTCAGAGTAGCCTATTAGATCTCCTCTCTTGCTACATTTCTAACAGATTTACATTTCTAACAGATATACATTTCTAACAGATGTACATTTCTCACTCTGTCATAGGAAACTACCTCGATCAGCAGTTCCTTTTTGAAAACCGTGTTTTCCCTCTAATTTCATGATGGAATGAACATTTGCACGTCGTCTACTGCCTTGTGCAGCAGGGTAGCCTAGTGGTTAGAGTGTAGAGGCAGCAGGGTAGCCTAGTGGTTAGAGTGTAGAGGCGGCAGGGTAGCCTAGTGGTTAGAGTGTAGAGGCGGCAGGGTAGCTTAGTGGTTAGAGTGTAGAGGCAGCAGGGTAGCCTAGTGGTTAGAGTGTAGAGGCAGCAGGGTAGCCTAGTGGTTAGAGTGTAGAGGCGGCAGGGTAGCCTAGTGGTTAGAGTGTAGTGGGGGCAGGGTAGCCTAGTGGTTAGAGTGTAGAGGCAGCAGGGTAGCCTAGTGGTTAGAGTGTAGAGGCAGCAGGGTAGCCTAGTGGTTAGAGTGTAGAGGCGGAAGGGTAGCCTAGTGGTTCGAGTGTAGAGGCGGCAGGGTAGCCTAGTGGTTAGAGTGTAGAGGCAGCAGGGTAGCCTAGTGCTTAGAGTGTAGAGGGGGCAGGGTAGCCTAGTGGTTAGAGTGTAGAGGCAGCAGGGTAGCCTAGTGGTTAGAGTGTAGAGGCGGCAGGGTAGCCTAGTGGTTAGAGTGTAGAGGCGGCAGGGTAGCCTAGTCGTTAGAGTGTAGAGGCGGCAGGGTAGCCTAGTGGTTAGAGTGTAGAGGCGGCAGGGTAGCCTAGTGGTTAGAGTGTAGAGGCGGCAGGGTAGCCTAGTGGTTAGAGTGTAGAGGGGGCAGGGTAGCCTAGTGGTTAGAGTGTAGAGGCGGCAGGGTAGCCTAGTGGTTAGAGTGTAGAGGCGGCAGGGTAGCCTAGTGGTTAGAGTGTAGAGGCGGCAGGGTAGCCTAGTGGTTAGAGTGTAGAGGCGGCAGGGTAGCCTAGTGGTTAGAGTGTAGAGGCGGCAGGGTAGCCTAGTGGTTAGAGTGTAGAGGCAGCAGGGTAGCCTAGTGGTTAGAGTGTAGAGGCGGCAGGGTAGCCTAGTGGTTAGAGTGTAGAGGCGGCAGGGTAGCCTAGTGGTTAGAGTGTAGAGACGGCAGGGTAGCCTAGTGGTTAGAGTGTGGAGGGGGCAGGGTAGCCTAGTGGTTAGAGTGTAGAGGCGGCAGGGTAGCCTAGTGGTTAGAGTGTAGAGGCGGCAGGGTAGCCTAGTGGTTAGAGTGTAGAGGCAGCAGGGTAGCCTAGTGGTTAGAGTGTAGAGGCGGCAGGGTAGCCTAGTGGTTAGAGTGTAGAGGGGGCAGGGTAGCCTAGTGGTTAGAGTGTAGAGGCGGCAGGGTAGCCTAGTGGTTAGAGTGTAGAGGCGGCAGGGTAGCCTAGTGGTTAGAGTGTAGAGGGGGCAGGGTAGCCTAGTGGTTAGAGCGTTGGACGAGTAACCGAGAGGTTGCAAGTTCAAACCCCCGAGCTGACAAGGTACAAATCTGTCATTCTGCCCCTGAACAGGCAGTTAACCCACTGTTCCTAGGCCGTCATTGAAAATAAGAATTTGTTCTTAACTGACTTGCCTAGTTAAATAAAGTTAAAAATAATAATAATAATTGTGTGCATATAATGTGAAGAAATAATACTTTATCAACATTTGTGCAGCTTGTTCTCATTATATCTCGTCTCCCTCGCTCCTCTGTGCTGTGCACCTTCCCATTTACACCAGAGATGTGTATATAATGACGAGATGCTCATGTCTCTGCCCTAACAAAGGAAGTCGTTGTCCCAAAGGTGGGAAGGCAGGCGACAAGGCTCAGTTCAAAATAAGCGCATAAACGAATTGGGTGTATTTTGGACAGATTTTATGAGTGAAACCTCTCGCTTCGCCTCTTTCTCCCAAGCCCCTCCCTCAACCACTTACAACAACAAAGATGAGAGATCCCTTTTCCTCGCTGACAAACGGTTTCAACTCGCTATTTGCATTTGAGGTTTGGTCCAACAGAATCGTTCATATGTAATCCGAAACACATTGAGACATTATTTTACTGTAATAGGGGAGAAGTTAACCTTTCGAACCATACCCTGTTTATGTTTCAACTTCTCAAATTTAGAGCAAGAGCAGACACTACTTAAATAGATGTACCAATGAACATTCATTCTGGAAACTAAATGCTCAGTAATGCCTGCTACATTATTAGTGAATGTGCATTACGCATGGTTCTGGTTCAATTTGTAACAAAGAAGGGACAGACTTAAAAGCCAGATCAGTGATTATTGCAACAACAAAAAAAGAAGGTATAACTATATTGATAAAAATAATTTCATTATTAGTAAGTCTTGGTTGTGGAAGGCATATATTCAGACTAGGTATATTTTCAAAAGCTCTATATTCATTAGATTATTGACTGTTTTAAATGCAGTCTATTTGACCTTTAATTGTTCAACAAATATTTTTTTGAGAACATTTTAAATCAAGATGTACAGTATATTGTGAATCACCCATAAGTTTGAAAAACTGTGCATTTAAATACTGTATCCCTAAAATCATTTATTCGAATATTTCTACTAATGCAAATTCTATTTTAATAACCGTGTTTATACACACGGCATAAGTATCTAAATACTGGATTCTTGAAATGGCTCACTCTACAGTATACAGTACCAGTCAAAATTTTTGACACACGATTCATTCAAAGATTTTTCATTATTTCTTTATCAAGGGTTTTTCTTTATTTTCACTATTTTCTACACTGTAGAATAATAGTGAATACATCAAAACTATGAAATAATACACATGGAATCATGTAGTAATCGAAAAAGTGTTAAACAAATCAAAATATATTTTATATTTGAGATTCTTCAAAGTAGCCACCATTTGGCATTCTTTCAACCAGCTTCACGAGGAATGCTTTTCCAACAGTTTGTAGGAGTTCCCACATATGCTGAGCACTTGTTAGCTGCTTTTCCTTTACTCTGCTGTCCAACTCATCCCAAACCATCTCAATTGGGTTGAGGTCAGGTGATTGTGGAGGCCAGGTAATTTGATGCAGCACTTCATCACTCTCCTTAGTCAAATAGCCATTTCCCAGTTTGGAGGTGTGCACTCCGACATGCAATCTCCATAGACAAACATTGGCAGTGGAATGGCCTTACTGAAGAGCTCAGTGACTTTCACCGTGACACTGTTATAGGATGCAACCTGTCCAACAAGTCAGTTCTTCAAATATCTGCCATGCTAGAGCTGCCACGGTCAACTCAAAGTGCTGTTATTGTGAAGTGGAAATGTCTAGGAGCAACAACTACTCAGCCACAAAGTGGTAGTTCATACAAGCTCACAGAACGATGCCATTGAGTGCTGAAGCGCATACTATAGCTCGGTTACATCACTCACTACCGAGTTCCAAACTTCTTCTGGAAGCAACGTCAGCACAAGAACTGTTCGTCAGGAGCTTTATGAAATGGGTTTCCATGGCCGAGCAGCCGCACACAAGCCTAAAATCACCATGCACAATGCCAAGCGTAGGCTGGAGTGGTGTAAAGATTGCCTACATTGGACTCTGGTGCAGTGGAAACGCGTTCTCTGGAGTGATGAATCGCGCTTCACCATCTGGCAGTCCGACGGACGAATCTGGGGTTCGGCGGATGGCAGAAGAACGCTACCTGCCCCAATGCATAGTGCCAACTGTAAAGTTTGGTGGAAGCGGAATAATGATCTGTGGCTGTTTTTCATTGTTCGGGCTAGGCCCCTTGGTTCCAGTGAAGGGAAATCTTAAAGCTAAGGCATACAATGACATTCAAGACAATTCTGTGCTTCCAACTTGGTGGCAACAGTATGGGGAAGGCCCTTTCCTGTTGCAGCATGACAATGCCCCTGTGCACAAATCGAGGTTCATACAGAAATGGTTTATTGATATCGGTGTGGAAGAACTTGACTGGTCTGCTCCGAGCCCTGACCTCAACCCCATCGAACACCTTAGTGATGAATTGGAACGCTGACTGCGAGACAGATGTAATTGCCCAACATCAGTACCTGACCTCACTAATAATCTTGTGTCTGAATGGAAGCAAGTCTCCGCAACAATGTTCCAACATCTAGTGGAAAGCCTTCCCAGAACAGTGGAGGCTGTTATAACAGCAAAGGGGGGACCAACTCCATATTAATGTCCATGATTTTGCAGTGAGATATTCGATGAGCCGGTGTCCACACACTTTTGGTAATGTAGTGTATATTAACTGGACAGTACCGGACCCAAGATTTTACCTTGTGTAAAGCCACATGTGATATCTATTTTCTCTGAGTTATGTTCACCAACGGTGACAAACTCTCAACCGGTTAAATATATCTAAACACAATTTCGAACTGGCAGAGCCCCACTTGTTTTGAGCCCCACATTTTTTTGCAAAACAAACGGACAAAAATCAAGGGTTTCCTGTTTTGCATGTTATTTTGGCATTAATTAATAAGTGTTACAGATCAGTTTGCAAACAATGTAAAAAATAATAATAATAATAATACATTGAGTTAATAAAGCCTCCAAACAAACATGGTCTGTTTTTTTTGCTTTGTTGAGTAAGGCAGCTCCAAAATGCAAGTGTTTCAGCCGAGCTCAGTGCTTTGTGTGATGGTGAGGCAGCCAGCGGAAAATACGGAGCGTAGGGGTTGCTAATGTTCTCTCGTTGTGCCGTGATTGGCTCAGTGTTCTGTCACTCATGGGGACACTACATCTCTGCCAAATTGAAGGATAGTGCTCAGAAATTCAAGCCCCGTGGGTGCTGCCATAGAGTTACATTAAAGTGCCCATCCAAGAAGGCTCAAGGTCATTGGCCACAGATAAAATTACGTCAAATCACGTTATATCTACAGTAGCTTTGATTGGACTGATGTTAATATCATACTTTCAAAATCTTAGCTAGCAGTCATTATCATGAATCAAGTCAACAATCTACCCGCAAATCATTTTTAATCCTTGTCATATGAAAAGAAATTATAGATAAAACGTATCGGTGCTCATCGGTCATTAAACATTAACATTACACGACAAGTTGGAAATCGCAAATTCAACAATTAGTGGTTTGGAAGGCATCAGTGGCTAACTGCAAGCATTGCAAAGTAATCACTAGCCTCCTATTCAGTGGAGTGGGTGTATGTGTAACAGTATAACTTTAGACCGTCCCCTCGCCCATACCAGGGCGCGAACCAGGGACCCTCTGCACACATCAACAACAGTCACCCCTCGAAGCATCTTTACCCATCGCTCCACAAAAGCCACAGCCCTTGCAGAGCAAGGGGACCACTACTTCAAGGTCTCAGAGCAAGTGACATCACCGATTGAAACGCTATTTAGCGCGCACCGCTAACTAAGCTAGCCGTTTCACATCCGTTACATGGTCCAAATTGAGGGTTTAAGGGTCTCTTTTCCAAGCTTAATATTATAATCATTCAACATTGCCCATGCTGTCAATCATGATTTCTGCCGTGATCAAAACAACTGTTAACTTGGAACTAGGAAATCTGACTTCAGAGAGTTCAAGACAACTGGGAACTTGGGCAAAACGGAGCTCCAACTGGCTAAACAAGTTCCCAGTTGTCTTGAAAACACCATAAGTCCAGAAAATGTCAGACTTTGATGAAAAAGTATAATGCCAAAATTTGGAAACGAAGGAACACCGTGTCAACTTCCTGTTCAAGTGAGCACAGGACAACAATTTCAGTCCAAAAATGTATTGTATGTTGCTGCATAAACTATGTAATATGCCAGGGAGATACAGTGTCTTGCGAAAGTATTCGGCCCCCTTGAACTTTGCGACCTTTTGCCATATTTCAGGCTTCAAACATAAAGATATAAAACTGTATTTTTTTATGAAGAATCAACAACAAGTGGGACACAATCATGAAGTGGAACGACATTTATTGGATATTTCAAACTTTTTTAACAAATCAAAAACTGAAAAATTGGGCGTGCAAAATTATTCAGCCCCTTTACTTTCAGTGCAGCAAACTCTCTCCAGAAGTTCATTGAGGATCTCTGAATGATCCAATGTTGACCTAAATGACTAATGATGATAAATACAATCCACCTGTGTGTAATCAAGTCTCCGTATAAATGCACCTGCACTGTGATAGTCTCAGAGGTCCGTTAAAAGCGCAGAGAGCATCATGAAGAACAAGGAACACACCAGGCAGGTCCGAGATACTGTTGTGAAGAAGTTTAAAGCCGGATTTGGATACAAAAAGATTTCCCAAGCTTTAAACATCCCAAGGAGCACTGTGCAAGCGATAATATTGAAATGGAAGGAGTATCATACCACTGCAAATCTACCAAGACATGGCCGTCCCTCTAAACTTTCAGCTCATACAAGGAGAAGACTGATCAGAGATGCAGCCAAGAGGCCCATGATCACTCTGGATGAACTGCAGAGATCTACGGCTGAGGTGGGAGACTCTGTCCATAGGACAACAATCAGTCGTATATTGTACAAGTCTGGCCTTTATGGAAGAGTGGCAAGAAGAAAGCCATTTCTTAAAGATACCCATAAAAAGTGTTGTTTAAAGTTTGCCACAAGCCACCTGGGAGACACACCAAACATGTGGAAGAAGGTGCTCTGGTCAGATGAAACCAAAATTGAACTTTTTGGCAACAATGCAAAACGTTATGTTTGGCGTAAAAGCAACACAGCTCATCACGCTGAACACACCATACCCACTGTCAAACATCGTGGTGGCAGCATCATGGTTTGGGCCTGCTTTTCTTCAGCAGGGACAGGGAAGATGGTTAAAATTGATGCGAAGATGGATGGAGCCAAATACAGGACCATTCTGGAAGAAAACCTGATGGAGTCTGCAAAAGACCTGAGACTGGGACGGAGATTTGTCTTCCAACAAGACAATGATCCAAAACATAAAGCAAAATCTACAATGGAATGGTTCAAAAATAAACATATCCAGGTGTTAAAATGGCCAAGTCAAAGTCCAGACCTGAATCCAATCGAGAATCTGTGGAAAGAACTGAAAACTGCTGTTCACAAATGCTCTCCATCCAACCTCACTGAGCTCGAGCTGTTTTGCAAGGAGGAATGGGAAAAAATTTCAGTCTCTCGATGTGCAAAACTGATAGAGACATACCCCAAGCGACTTACAGCTGTAATCGCAGCAAAAGGTGGCGCTACAAAGTATTAACTTAAGGGGGCTGAATAATTTTGCACGCCCAATTTTTCCGTTTTTGATTTGTTAAAATTTTTGGAAATATCCAATAAATGTCGTTCCACTTCATGATTGTGTCCCACTTGTTGTTGATTCTTCACAAAAAAATACAGTTTTATATCTTTATGTTTGAAGCCTGAAATGTGGCAAAAGGTCGCAAAGTTCAAGGGGGCCGAATACTTTCGTAAGGCACTGTATGTTACTGTAGCTAAGAAAGTAATACTAAGTGTATGTTGTGTATTAAGCTGTTAGAAGCCCATGTGCCTCAGCCTAATAATTTGGTCTATTTTCCCCTCTTAATTTCGCCCACTTTTCTGACTTGATCGTGCACATGTAACCTACATTATAAAATGTTTTCGAGAAAGTAAATCATCAAATTTTGTAAGAGCTTTCATTGTCTGCTTATATGCCTCTTATGTATCCTATGGTTCTGGCTTGGTGTACAGTGAGAACACTGTAAGAACGGTCCATGTTCTGAATTCTGTCGCTGTACATTTCAAAAGTGC
>NW_027010787.1:0-28609 GCF_036934945.1 Oncorhynchus masou masou | reverse complement strand
TTAACGTAGGAAATGCTGCTAGCTAGCTAGCCAACAGCTAGCCAACCTCTACCGAATTGAACTCCAACTACCCGGTCAACATTCCGCGTCGTTCCACAGGTAGTATCACATTTTCATTTCACTTCATTACAGTACAACGGTTTGATTTGTTTGATCGTAGCTAGCCAGCTACATAGCCGTCTTTGTATCTAAGACAATTGTGTAGCCTAGAGCGATTTTCTAGGTTAGCTGGCCAGCTATTGTCGTTCTTCTAACGTAGCTAGCCAGCTAGCCCCCGAATTAGCAGCACTGTAGTAACTATTACAGTACAACGGTTTGTTTTGTTTGATCGTAGCTAGCTAGCTACATAGCCGTCTTTGTATCTAAGACAATTGTGTAGCCTAGAGCGATTTTCTAGGTTAGCCAGCCAGCTATTGTCGTTCTTTTAAAGTAACGGAACGCAATCAACCTTGCTAGCTAGCCAGCTAGCCCCGAATAGCAGCACTGTAGAAACTATTACACTCGACGGAACGACTTGATTAGTGTAGTGTCAACATCGTGCCACTACCAGCTAGCCTACTCCAGCAGTACTGTTTCATTTCAATCATTTTAGTCAATAAGATTCTTGCTACGTAAGCTTAACTTTCTGAACATTCGAGACGTGTAGTCCACTTGTCATTCCAATCTCCTTTGCATTAGCGTAGCCTCTTCTGTACCCTGTTAACTATGTGTCTATCTATCCCTGTTCTCTCCTCTCTGCACAGACCATACAAACGCTCCACACCGCGTGGCCGCGGCCACCCTAATCTGGTGGTACCAGCGCGCACGACCCACGTGGAGTTCCTGGTCTCCGGTAGCCTCTGGAACTGCCGATCTGCGGCCAACAAGGCAGAGTTCATCTCAGCCTATGCCTCCCTCCAGTCCCTCGACTTCCTGGCACTGACGGAAACATGGATCACCACAGATAACACTGCTACTCCTACTGCTCTCTCTTCGTCCGCCCACGTGTTCTCGCACACCCCGAGAGCTTCTGGTCAGCGGGGTGGTGGCACCGGGATCCTCATCTCTCCCAAGTGGTCATTCTCTCTCTCTCCCCTTACCCATCTATCTATCGCCTCCTTTGAATTCCATGCTGTCACAGTTACCAGCCCTTTCAAGCTTAACATTCTTATCATTTATCGCCCTCCAGGTTCCCTCGGAGAGTTCATCAATGAGCTTGATGCCTTGATAAGCTCCTTTCCTGAGGACGGCTCACCTCTCACAGTCCTGGGCGACTTTAACCTCCCCACGTCTACCTTTGACTCATTCCTCTCTGCCTCCTTCTTTCCACTCCTCTCCTCTTTTGACCTCACCCTCTCACCTTCCCCCCCTACTCACAAGGCAGGCAATACGCTCGACCTCATCTTTACTAGATGCTGTTCTTCCACTAACCTCACTGCAACTCCCCTCCAAGTCTCCGACCACTACCTTGTATCCTTTTCCCTCTCGCTCTCATCCAACACTTCCCACACTGCCCCTACTCGGATGGTATCGCGCCGTCCCAACCTTCGCTCTCTCCCCCCGCTACTCTTTCCTCTTCCATCCTTTCATCTCTTCCCTCTGCTCATACCTTCTCCAACCTTTCTCCTGACTCTGCCTCCTCAACCCTCCTCTCTTCCCTTTCTGCATCCTTTGACTCTCTATGTCCCCTATCCTCCAGGCCGGCTCGGTCCTCCCCTCCCGCTCCGTGGCTCGATGACTCATTGCGAGCTCACAGAACAGAGCTCCGGGCAGCCGAGCGGAAATGGAGGAAAACTCGCCTCCCCTGCGGACCTGGCATCCTTTCACTCCCTCCTATCTACATTTTCCTCCTCTGTCTCTGCTGCTAAAGCCACTTTCTACCACTCTAAATTCCAAGCATCTGCCTCTAACCCTAGGAAGCTCTTTGCCACCTTCTCCTCCCTCCTGAATCCTCCTCCCCCTCCCCCCTCCTCCCTCTCTGCAGATGACTTCGTCAACCATTTTGAAAAGAAGGTCGACGACATCCGATCCTCGTTTGCTAAGTCAAACGACACCGCTGGTTCTGCTCACACTGCCCTACCCTGTGCTCTGACCTCTTTCTCCCTCTCTCTCCAGATGAAATCTCGCTTCTTGTGACGGCCGGCCGCCCAACAACCTGCCCGCTCGACCCTATCCCCTCCTCTCTCCTCCAGACCATTTCCGGGGACCTTCTCCCTTACCTCACCTCGCTCATCAACTCATCCCTGACCGCTGGCTACGTCCCTTCCGTCTTCAAGAGAGCGAGAGTTGCACCCCTTCTGAAGAAACCTACACTCGATCCCTCCGATGTCAACAACTACAGACCAGTATCCCTTCTTTCTTTTCTCTCCAAAACTCTTGAACGTGCCGTCCTTGGCCAGCTCTCCCGCTATCTCTCTCAGAATGACCTTCTTGATCCAAATCAGTCAGGTTTCAAGACTAGTCATTCAACTGAGACTGCTCTTCTCTGCATCACGGAGGCGCTCCGCACTGCTAAAGCTAACTCTCTCTCCTCTGCTCTCATCCTTCTAGACCTATCGGCTGCCTTCGATACTGTGAACCATCAGATCCTCCTCTCCACCCTCTCCGAGTTGGGCATCTCCGGCGCGGCCCACGCTTGGATTGCGTCCTACCTGACAGGTCGCTCCTACCAGGTGGCGTGGCGAGAATCTGTCTCCTCGCCACGCGCTCTCACCACTGGTGTCCCCCAGGGCTCTGTTCTAGGCCCTCTCCTATTCTCGCTATACACCAAGTCACTTGGCTCTGTCATAACCTCACATGGTCTCTCCTATCATTGCTATGCAGACGACACACAATTAATCTTCTCCTTTCCCCCTTCTGATGACCAGGTGGCGAATCGCATCTCTGCATGTCTGGCAGACATATCAGTGTGGATGACGGATCACCACCTCAAGCTGAACCTCGGCAAGACGGAGCTGCTCTTCCTCCCGGGAAGGACTGCCCGTTCCATGATCTCGCCATCACGGTTGACAACTCCATTGTGTCCTCCTCCCAGAGCGCTAAGAACCTTGGCGTGATCCTGGACAACACCCTGTCGTTCTCAACCAACATCATGGCGGTGGCCCGTTCCTGTAGGTTCATGCTCTACAACATCCGCAGAGTACGACCCTGCCTCACACAGAAAGCGGCGCAGGTCCTAATCCAGGCACTTGTCATCTCCCGTCTGGATTACTGCAACTCGCTGTTGGCTGGGCTCCCTGCCTGTGCCATTAAACCCCTACAACTCATCCAGAACGCCGCAGCCCGTCTGGTGTTCAACCTTCCCAAGTTCTCTCACGTCACCCCGCTCCTCCGCTCTCCACTGGCTTCCAGTTGAAGCTCGCATCCGCTACAAGACCATGGTGCTTGCCTACGGAGCTGTGAGGGGAACGGCACCGCAGTACCTCCAGGCTCTGATCAGGCCCTACACCCAAGCAAGGGCACTGCGTTCATCCACCTCTGGCCTGCTCGCCTCCCTACCATTGAGGAAGTACAGTTCCCGCTCAGCCCAGTCAAAACTGTTCGCTGCTCTGGCCCCCAATGGTGGAACAAACTCCCTCACGACGCCAGGACAGCGGAGTCAATCACCACCTTCCGGAGACACCTGAAACCCCACCTCTTCAAGGAATACCTAGGATAGGATAAGTAATCCTTCTCACCACCCCCCCCCCTTAATGATTTAGATGCACTATTGTAAAGTGGCTGTTCCACTGGATGTCAGAAGGTGAATTCACCAATTTGTAAGTCGCTCTGGATAAGAGCGTCTGCTAAATGACTTAAATGTAAATGTAAAATGTAAGTCGGGGGATTGTGGAGGCCAGGTCGTCTGATGCAGGACTCCATCACTATTCTTCTTGGTTAAATAGCCCTTACACAGCTTGGAGGTGTGTTGGGTCATTCTTCTGTTGAAAAACAAATGATAGTCCTCTAAGCGCAAACCAGATGGGATGGCGTATTGCTGCAGAATGCTGTGGTAGCCATGCTGGTTAAGTATGCCTTGAATTCTAAATAAATCATAGTCAGTGTCACCAGCAAAGCAGCCCCACACCATAACACCTCCTCCACCATGCTTTACGGTGAGGAATGCATATGTGGAGATCATCCGTTCACCCACACCGCATCGCACAAGGTCATGATAGTTGGAATCAAAAATCTCTAATTTGGACTCCAGACTGAAGGACAAATTCCCACCGGTCTAATGTCCATTGCTCGTGTTTCTTGACCCAAGCAAGTCTTCTTATTTGTGTCCTTTAGTAGTGGTTTATTTGCAGCAATTTGACCTTGGAGGACTGATTCACACAGTCCCCTTTGAACAGTTGATGTAGAGATGTGTCTGTTACTTGAACTCTACGAAGCCTTTATTTGGACTGCATGTTCGGAGGCTGGTAATTCTAATGAATTTATACTCTGTAGCAGAGGGAACTCTGGGTCTTCCATTCCTGTGGCGGTCCTCGTGAGAGCCAATTTCATCAAAGTGCTTGATGGTTTTTGCGACTGCACTTGAAGAAACTTTCAAAGCTCTTGAAATGTTCCTAATTGACTGAACTTCATGTCTTAAAGTAATGATGGACTGTAATTTCTATTTGCTCATTTGGGCTGCTCTTGCCATAATACGGATTTGGTCTTTTACCGTTTTACACATTAACACAATTAGCACACCAGTTAATTGAAAAGCATTCCAGGTGACTACCTCATGAAGCTGGTTGAGAGAATGCCAAGCGTGTGCAAAGCTGTCATCAAAAACTTTTATTGTATTGTATTGTATGTACACACTATGATATTAAGTGGAACGTGTACATTGATGACTTTACTGTACTCCTCCTGTTGTTCAGAGCACTCCTCTTGTTCTTCACTGTACTAGTCTTGCTCTTCACTGCACTCCTCTTGTTCTTCACTGCACTCCTCTTGTTCTTCACTGTACTAGTCTTGCTCTTCACTGCACTCCTCTTGTTCTTCACTGTACTAGTCTTGCTCTTCACTGTACGAGTCTTGTTCTTCACTGTACTCCTCTTGTTCTTCACTGTACTAGTCTTGTTCTTCACTGTACTAGTCTTGCTCTTCACTGTACTCCTCTTGTTCTTCACTGTACTAGTCTTGTTCTTCACTGTACTAGTCTTGTTCTTCACTGTACTAGTCTTGCTTTTCACTGTACTAGTCTTGCTCTTCACTGTACTCCTCCTGTTCTTCACTGACTCCTCCTGTTCTTCACTGTACTCCTCCTTTTCTTCACTGTACTCCTCCTGGGAGGGTGGGTGGGCATAATGGGAGTGTGGTGGTGAGACTTAGCTAGCTGGGCTGTGAGGCTATATCTCAGTAGTTCACATTGACCGTGTTCCCTGTGTCGCCCTACACCCTAATTACTACTTCATATGGAAATAGAACACAGGCCTGAAGGGAGGTTTGTATACAGTATTTTCTTCTCATTGCACAGGCCTCTGTAGGGTGACATTATGGTCACATTTTCAATAACGCTCCCAAACAATGGTTTTATTTACCATATGACTGGCACTCAATATGTTTTGTAATTAGTATGCAAATCAGGAATGATATTACAGCCAGAGCATGGGTGGACCCCCTGCTATTCCCCAGGCAGGCAGGCAGGCAGGAAGGGAGGGAGGGACATTGTGGCTGCTGCAGCAACTACCTGGATTCTCAGTCCAACCAGCCAGGACAACAACACCACTGGAGAGAGTACACCTCCAAACATTAAAGAACCAGGAGAGCATAGGACAACACACACAATCACTACACTACATACACACAATGACTCCACCACAAACACAATGACTACATTACACACACAATGACTACACTACACACACAGACATAACCTTGAACTCATGTGCATACACAGAGCTGCACATACTGTACACAGTGAAGTACATCAACACACACACACACACACACACACACACACACACACACACACACACACACACACACACACACACACAGTAGGGGACAGGACAGAGATATTCCATTTAGTGAGCAGGGGTGAAGGACTTGACTTGTTTTCTCTGTAATCTGAAGTGGTCTGTAGTGGCTGTGCCATTTGTTTCTGAGATGTTGAATTCAGGTGGACCTCGTTCAGCTCTCTCAGCTGCTATTCAAACAACACAACGCTGCCTACAACACACAAACAAAAGAGACACCGCCCAGCAAACACAAGGCTAAAAGCACTCCCTCTCTTTCAATTTAAGGGGATTTATTGGAATGGGAAACATATGTTTACAATAAAGACATTTCATATGTCATATGTCTATATACAGTGTTGCAACAATGTTCAAATAATTAAAGTACAAAAGTGAAAATCAAAAAATCGGAATCTTTTTTTTCAATATTCGCCTAAAATGACATACGCAAATCTAACTGCCTGTAGCTCAGAACCTGAAGCAAGGATATGCATATTCTTGATACCATTTGAAAGTAAACACTTTGAAGTTTGTGGAAATGTGAAGTTATTGTGGGAGAATATAACACATTAGATCTAGTAAAAGAAAATACAAAGAAAAAAAAATATACAAGAGAAAGGCCACAATGTATTATTCCAGTTTAGGCGCAATTTATATTTAGAACACTATAGATGGCAGCATTGTATGTGCAAAGTTTTAGACTGATCCAATGAACCATTGCATTTCAGTTCAAAATGTTTTATCAAGTCTGCCCTAATGTACCTCATTGGTTTATTAATACATTTTCACATTCGTAACTGTGCACTCTCCTCAAACAATAGCATGGTATTATTTCACTGTAATAGCTACTGTAAATTGGACAGTTAGTTTAACAAGAATTTAAGCTTTCTAATCACATTTCCACATGTTAGACCAACCGTCCCGCGGGGGGGGATACCAATCCGGTAGAGGATAAATCAACATAAATCTGGGTTGCAATTACAATGTTTTTTGTTCTTCACTGTTTGCCCTTTTCTTGTGGCAACATCTTGCTGCTGTGATTGCACACTGTGGTATTTCACGCCAAGAGATATGGGAGTTTTTCAAAATTGGTTTTGTATTCAAATTCTTTGTGGGTCTGTGTAATCTGAGGGAAATATGTGTCTCAAATATATGACCATTTGGCAGGATGTTAGGTAGAGCAGCTCAGTTTCCTCCTCATTTTGTTGGCAGTGTGCACATAGCCTGGCCTTTGTCAATAAAGGCTATGCTCACTGAGTCTGTACATAGTCAAAGCTTTCTTTAAGTTTGGGTCAGTCACAGCGGTCAGGTATTCTAACACTATATACTCTCTGTTTAGGGCCAAATAGCATTCCAGTTTGCGCAGTATTTTTGTTCATTCTTTCCAATGTGTCAAGTAATTTTTGTTTTATCAGGATTTGGTTGGGTATAATTGTGTTGCTGTACTGGGGATCTATGAGGTCTGTTTGTGAACAGAGCCCCAGGACTAGCTTGTTTAGGGGACTCTTCTCCAGGTTCCAACAAATTCAATCACCTCTCTGTAGGTGATGGCTTTGTTATGGAAGGTGTGCGAATCATTTCATTTAAGGTGGTTGTGGAATTTAAAGTCTCTTTTCTGAATTATAATAATTAGCGTGTATCAGCCTAATTCTGCTATGCATGCATTATTTGGTGTTTTACTTTGTACATTGAGGATATTTTTACAGAATTCTGCATGCAGAGTTTCAATTTGGGGTTTGTCCCATTTTGTGAATTATTGGTTGGTGGGCGGACACCAGACCTCACAACCATAAAGGAAAGTGTGTTCTATAACTGATTCAAGAATTTGTAGCCAGATCCTAATTGATATGTCAAATTTGATATTCCTTTTGATGGCATAGAAGGCCCTTCTTGCCTTGTCTCTCAGATCGTTCACAGCTTTGTGGAAGTTACCTATGGCACTGATGTTTAGGCTGAGGTATGTATAGCTTTTTTGTGTATTCTATGGAAATGGTGTCTGGGTGGAATTTGTATTCGTGGTTTTGGCACCTGGACATTTTTTGGAACACCATTATTATATTCATATATATATTCATAAATATATATTCATAAATACATATATATAAATATTCATAAATATATATTCATAAATACATATATATATATATATATATATTCATATATATCATTAGGGGTGTTGTATATCCTATAGGACACCAAATCTGGTCAGAGAGCGACGCCTTGATGGCACGCCGATGATGCGTCCGATCTTCATTTGATTGACTGTATCTTTGTCAAATAAGCACCAATCAGGTCAAACAAACCTAGCTAGATAGCCAATGAGCTGGGCTTTACGTGAGTAGCAGGAAACCCTGTGTCTGTTGCAAAATATAGATGCTAACCTTTTGCGACGGCATGCCTTTTCCTTATGGACAAAAATTATAAGAATATTCAGAGTTATGAAGTTATGAAAAGATTTTTTTGCAAATGTTGAACTTATAATATGGCTACTAATACCGTAAAAGCTAAATCTAAATCCAAGTATACAAATTTTACAATATTCTTACAGAAAAATATAATATGAATGCAAATGTCTCCTTCACGATTTGCCCAAATGTATTTGGATGCCTTACACTGAATGTCATGTAGTTTGCTCATACTTCGAGTTGTCCATCTGAAACTTTGCATATACACTACTATACATATACACACCATCGGAATTACAATCAGAGTGATGGCTGGAAATGGGACCTTTCTCTTGCATTTCAAAGATGGTGGTGGAAAAAATATGTTTGGTTTCTTCTTTGTATTTTCTTCTACCAGACCTATTGTGCTATGTTCTCCTTCTTCACATTTCCAAAAACTTCAAGTGTTTCCTGTCAAATGGTACCAATAATATGCATATCCTTGCTTCAGGACCTGAGCTACAGGCAGTTAGATTTGGTATGTCATTTTAGGCGAAAATTGAGGGGCTATCCATAATTAACCAACAATGTAGTTGAATGAAAATTAGATATGTTTAAAATTCCAATCTTCTCCCGAGTGGTGCAGCAGTCTTAGACACTGCATCTCGGTGCTAGAGGCGCCTCTACAGACAACCTGGTTTGAATCCAGGCTGTATCACAACCGGCCGTGATTGGGAGGCGCACAATTGGCCCAGCATCGCCTGGGTTTGGATGGTGTAGGCAGTCATTGTAAATAATAATTTGTTCTTAACTGACTTGCCTATTTAAATAAAGGTTAAATAAAAATAAATAAAATATAAATAAATATTTAAAGAACAGCAGTAAAATGACAGTAAGCAAGGCTATATACAGGGCGTACCAGTACAGTGTCAATGTGTGGGGGCACCGGTTAGTCGAGGTAATTGAGGTAATATGTACATGTAGGTAGAGTTAAAGTGACTATGCATAGATAATAAACAAAGATTGCAGCTGCGTGGGGGTGGGGGGTGGGGGGGTCAATGCAAATAGTCTGGGTAGCCATTTGATTAGCTGTTCATGAGTCTTATGGCTTGGAGGTTGAATCTGATAAGAAGCTTTTTGGACTTAGACTTGGCACTCCGATACCACTTGCCGTGCGGTAGCCGAGAGGACAGTCTATGACTAGGGTGGCTGGAGTCTTTGACTATTATTAGGGCCTACCTCTGACACCGCCTGGTATAGAGGTCCTGGATGGCAGGAAGCTTGGCCCCAGTGATGTACTGGGTCGTGCACACTACCCTCTGTAGTGCAATTGTGGTCGGAGGCCGAGCGGTTGCCATACCAGGCAGGGATGCAACCAGTGCTTATGATGGTGCAGCTGCAGAACTTTTTGAGGATCTGAGGACCCATGACAAATCATTTCAGTCTCCTGAGGGGAAATAGGCTTTGTGTTTCCCTCTTCACAACTGTCTTGGTGTGTTTGGACCATGATAGTTTGTTGGTGATGTGGGTACCAATGAACTTGAATTCTCAAACTGCTCCACTACAGCCCAGTTGATGGGAATAGGGACATGCTCAGTCCTCCTTTTCCTGTAGTACACAGTCATATTATTTGTCTTGATCACCTTGAGGGAGAGGTTGTTTTGTTGCTTATGTTGTCGTAGTTGTGCCTAGGGGGGCATATAGGGGAGGGTATCCTGTCACCTCTAGGTAGATGTTTGTCCCCTGTGTGCTGAGGTTGTCAGGTTCTTGTCCAGTTCTGGCATTTAAATCACAACAGACTAGTACATGTCGCTGTGCCTGGAAATGATTGATTTCCCCTTCTTAAAGTTTGGGGATAACTATTGGGGAGATTAAGGTAGCAAATAGGAGGACAAGTCTCTCTGTTGAGATCATTTTATTTTGAATTTCTCGACAAATGTAAAATGTTCCTGTTTTGATTAAAACCTCTTACATCTATGGGGCGCTATTTCATTATTGGATAAAAAAACGTGTCCGTTTTAAGCGCAATATTTTGTCACAAAAAAGATGCTCGACTATGCATATAATTGACAGCTTTGGAAAGAGAACACTCTGACGTTTCCAAAACTGCAAAGATATTGTCTGTGAGTGCCCCAGAACTGATGCTACAGGCAAAACCAAGATGAAACTTCAAACAGGAAATGAGCAGGATTTTTGAGGCTCTGTTTTTCATTGTCTCCTTATATGGCTGTGAATGTGCAAGGAATGAGCCTGCCCGATCTATCGTTTCCCCAAGGTGTCTGCAGCATTGTGACGTATTTGTAGGTATATCGGTGTCTGCCCGGTGTCCTCCGTCGAAATTGGTGCGTCATCTTCAGCTGCACGTCTTTTTCCAAGCGATTCAGAGGAGAAAGTAGACATCCACGAACGATATATCAATGAAGAGATATGTGAAAAACACCTTGAGGATTGATTCTAAACAGCGTTTGCCGTGTTTCAGTCGATATTATGGAGTTAATTTGGAAAACAGTTCGCCGTTTTGATGACTGAATGTGTTTTTTGATTTCTGTATTTATTTGATGAAGTCCAGGTTCCTGCTCTTTAGGCCAAAGGCAGATGACTTTAGACCTTGGATATTTCTTGATGAGATAGTGAAGGTTTTGTGTTCCATAAAGTGGCCAATGTTGTTAGTCATGTGGTTTGGCCTCAGACCAGTAAGTGTGAGCAGAGCCTGCTGAGCATCTGGTAAATGCCATTGACTTGGCCTACTGTAAGAGTGGGGATTGGGCCTGTTTGCCTGCTCATGGCCTGGGCGTATGTGTGACTTTCATGTAGAGGCCCTTTTTGGGGAATGGGGGCCATGGGGTGGGCAGGAAGGGTATGGGTCTGATCTGAGGGGGCCTATATGGGGTGTGGGCATCGTTGGTTCGGGGGGTATTGATTGGGTGAGGGTGCGATGCAGCTGGTGGTGCTGTGGAAGCAGGTCCTCACAACATGGGTCCTCTATGTATAGGTCCTTGGGGGGGTCCCACCGGTCTGGGAGAGTGTCTCGCTGGTCTGGGCGGTTTTCTGTTGATCTGTCGGTGATGTCTTTAGTGTCGTGGCAAAGGTGAGTACTGCTGGCTTGTAGAGGTGGACCTGGTCCTAAAGTTTGTTCAAGTCCAGGGTGGAGTGGTGCGCCAGGGAAACATTTGGTTTTGAGGCACAGTAACTGGAAATACTTGCATTTACCCACTATATGGTGGCAGGGTGAAAGTATTTTTCATAGTAACAGGGTGGAGATAACCACTTGGGAAAAGCTTTTTCAATCACTCCCCTTGAGTGATGTGGCCACCAATTCCTGCTGTGCTCTCAGGTCGTCTGTGCACGTGTGTATTATTATGTGGCCGGCTGACTCTAGTTGGTCCTCAAACAGAAGATCTAGGCTGTTTGGACACCAGAGTTGAGACAAGGTTTGGAAAAAACAGTGTCTAACAGTTGCCCTCGTTGTGGGCCCCGGACTGAGGACCGTCGCTGCGGGCCCCGGACTAGGAACCATCACTGGAGGCCCCGGCACATGACTCCTCACTGGAGGCTTCGTGCCATGGATCATCACTGGAGGCTTCTTGCCATGGATCATCACTGGAGGCTTCGTGCCATGGATCATCACTGGAGGCTTTGTGCCATGGATCATCACTGGAGGCTTCGTGCCATGCATCATCACTGGATGAAAGAAAATGAGGACTACCTAAGTATGATTCCCAATCAGAGACAACGATAGACAGCTGTCCCTATTTGAGAACCATACCAAAACATAGAAATAAAGAAACATAGAAAACAAAACATAGAATGCCCACCCCACATCACACCCTGACCTAACCAAATAGAGAAATAAAATGGCTCTCTAATGTCAGGGCATGACAATAAACATTGGACATGATTTGGAAAGGCATATACCTGTCAATATAAGGTCCCACAGTTGACAGTGCATGTCAGTGCAAAAACCAAGCCATGGGGTTGGTTGAATTGTCCGTAGAGCTCAGAAACAGGATTGTGCCAGGCACAGATCTGGGGAAGAGTACCTAAACATGTCTGCAGCATTGAAGGTCCCCAAGAACACAGTGGCTTCCATCATTGTTAAATGTAAGAAGTTGGGAAGCACCAAGACTCTTCCTAGAGCTGGCCACCCGGCAAAACTGAGCAAGCGGGGAGAGAGGCCTTGGTCAGAGAGGTGACCAAAAACCCGATGATCACCCTGACAGAGCTCTAGAGTTCCTCTGTAGAGATTGCAGAACCTTCCAGAAGGACAAACATCTCTGCGGTCAATCAACCAATCAGGCCTCTGTGCAGCCACAATCCCCATCCAACCTGACAAAGCTTGAGAGGATCTTCAGAGAAGAATGGGAAAAACTCCCCAGATACAGGTGTGCCAAGCTTGTAGCGTCATACCCAAAAAGATTCGAGGCTGTAATCACTGCCAAAGGTGCTTCAACAAAGTACTGACTAAAGGGTCTGAATACTTATGTAAATGTGATGTTTCAGTTTGAATTTTTATACATTTGCAAACATTGACAAAAATGGTTTTTTCTTTTTGTCACGTTCTGACCTTAGTTCTTTTGTTATGTCTTTGGTTTAGTATGGTCAGGGCGTGAGTTGGGTGGATTGTCTATGTTCCTTTTTTCTATGTTGTGTTTTGCGTTTGGCCTGGTTCTCAATCAGAGGCAGGTGTTGTTAGATGTCTCTGATTGAGAATCATACTTAGGTAGCCTTTTTTTCCCACATGTGTTTCATGGGCGATTGTTGTCTGTTTTCTGTCTGCACCAGACATAACTTTTTCGGTTTCATTTCGTTCTCTTTGTTGTTTTATTCTTTAGTGTTCTGAGTTATAATAAATATCATGAACACTTACCACGCTGCGCATTGGTCCTCCGATCCTTCCTACTTCTCCTCTTCGTCATTTTGGGATATTTTGTATTGATTGATGAGGGGAAAAAACCATTTTAGAATAAGGCTGTAACGTAACAAAATGTGGAAAAAGTCAAGGGATCTGAATACTTTCCAGGGCACTGTATATACAGTATTTCCCGTTTGAATCTATAAGGAGTACAATTGTTGGCTGGTGTATGTCCTCAGTGGGTGTGGTGGGGGGGGGTGTTAGGAGGGCTATCAGATGGGCTGGCGGGGAGTGCTCAGAGGGGGTGGGATCCCCTGGGCTTAGTGTTCTTCATTTATCTGTCCTGCTGTGATGTCCTATGGTCAGGATCTGAGGTGGGCTGGTGTGCTGACTTCTCTGTGGGAGCGGCCAGCTCTCTAATGGGTTGTTCTCTGTCACACGTCATGTTTCTCGCCTTCTACTCCAGCACTCTCACCTTCTCCTCTAGTGCTTTGTTCTTCTCCTGCGGCTGGGCCTTCTTCCGGTCAAGCTCTTTCTCCTGTTGAAGTTGTCTAACCACCATCTCTCTCACTGTGTAACGGTTTTCTTGAGTCGAAGGAGAGGCGGACCAAAATGCAGCGTGGTTACTTGTATACATCTTTAATAAATATGAAAACATGAACAGTATACAATAACCGTGACAAAACCTAAACAGCCTATCTGGTGCAAACAAACACAGAGACAGGAACAATCACCCACAAAACCCAACACCAAACAGGCTACCTAAATATGGTTCCCAATCAGAGACAATGAATAACACCTGCCTCTGATTGAGAACCATTTCAGGCCAAACATAGAAATAGACAAACTAGACATGTAACATAGAATGCCCACTCAGATCACACCCTGACCAAACAAAACATAGAAACATACAAAGCAAACTATGGTCAGGGTGTGACACACTGTATAGAATGCTCTCTCTCTCTCAATTCAGAATGCTTTGGTAAACTCCCATTCAAATGATTTTGAAACAAAAAGCTGTGTGGGAGTCTGTGTGTGATTATGTACATTTGAGTGTGCTGTGTGTGAAAGGGGAGAGAGAGTGGAGGGTGAACCATGAATAATAGTGTGTTTCCAGACCCCTAAATCTCTGTATTTGTGTCAATGTATTTCTGAGCCACACCAATCAATTAGGTGCATGTCTGCTATATACTGTATGTAGTTGTGTGTCCGTGTGTGTGTGTGTGTGTGTGTGTGTGTGTGTGTGTGTGTGTGTGTGTGTGTGTGTGTGTGTGTGTGTGTGTGTGTGTGTGTGTATGTAACAAGCTCTCACAGTCTCACTGCAGAATCCGATCTTTGTCCATAAACGTACAAAAGAAATTACAAGAGCGATAAATAGGCTCTGTTTATAGCAGTGGATATGCACCCATTCTCAGTGGTTGAGAATATGAGGTTACCAGCCACATTACGAGCTTCCCTCTTGCTCACATTTCAGCAAACAGGTAGTTCCCGCTCTATATAAGCAAGCCAAAGCCAACGTTTTCAATGAATTGGCCATCACACCCTGTGTTGAGCTTAGTGACAGCCCTGTGTTGTGCTTAGTGACATGGAATGGGAGATGTACCGTGCTACCGACACTGCCCCTTTATAAGCGCCACAAGTGCGCATCTGGCACTGAAGGAGGCAGTGTCATGGTGCACTTGTAACCAAGTGGGAAGTGGGAATTTACCATATGGGAAAAACCCACTTGTGAACAGCCCTCCAACTGGTAATTACTAGTGGGAAAATGTTCTATCATCCTGAGCACCCACTTCTCAAGCATTTATAAAAAGCAATCTATTATTGTGGTAAATTAACTCTATAATTTGTTTACGAGCATGATAGTTGTACTTTTAAGTTATGGTTGACACAGTTTATTGGCTATTAGCCAATCTCCATTTCTCAATGAGTTAAAATCACATGAACGCATCCAACTGGTAATTAAGACTTCAAACTGGTAAATTCTACATGGTCAGAGTGGAACCTGGAAAGGCCCAACATCACAATCCTGTGACATCAAACAATGCCAGGAACACTGTGAATGCTTTCACAACAGATAATGCCAGGAACATTGTGAATGCTTTAACAACAGACAATGCCAGGAACACTGTGAAGGCTTTCACAACAGACAATGCCAGGAACACTGTGAATGCTTTCACAACAGATAATGCCAGGAACATTGTGAATGCTTTAACAACAGACAATGCCAGGAACACTGTGAATGCTTTAACAACAGACAATGCCAGGAACACTGTGAAGGCTTTCACAACAGACAATGCCAGGAACACTGTGAATGCTTTAACAACAGACAACGCCAGGAACATTGTGAATGCTTTAACAACAGACAACGCCAGGAACACTGTGAATGCTTTAACAACAGACAACGCCAGGAACATTGTGAATGCTTTAACAACAGACAATGCCAGGAACACTGTGAATGCTTTCACAACAGATAATGCCAGGAACATTGTGAATGCTTTAACAACAGACAACGCTAGGAACATTGTGAAAGCTTTCACAACAGAAGACGCCAGGAACATTGTGAATGCTTTAACAACAGACAATGCCAGGAACACTGTGAATGCTTTCACAACAGATAATGCCAGGAACATTGTGAATGCTTTATCAACAGACAACGCCAGGAACATTGTGAATGCTTTAACAACAGACAATGCCAGGAACACTGTGAATGCTTTCACAACAGATAATGCCAGGAACACTGTGAATGCTTTCACAACAGACAATGCCAGGAACATTGTGAATGCTTTAACAACAGACAATGCCAGGAACACTGTGAATGCTTTCACAACAGATAATGCCAGGAGCACTGTGAATGCTTTCACAACAGACAATGCCAGGAACATTGTGAATGCTTTCACAACAGAAGACGCCAGGAACATTCTGAATGCTTTCAAAACAGACAATACCAGGAACGTTGTGAATGCCTTCACAACAGACAACACCAGGAACATTGTGAATTCTGAACATTGTAAATGGCCTCAAATGTTCCCACTGTAACAAAACCGAACAATGCCCCAAAACCGCATTATGTGCTGAACCGTGAATTTGGTGAACCGTTACACCCCACGTGTGTGTGTCTCCAGACCCTCTCCCTCTCCCAGTGAGATGGTCCCTGGGCCGTGCTCCATCAGCGGAACATTAAGCATTAGTGCTCCAAAGCTCTGCCTATGGTATCGATGTGATGCCATGGCACTGCCAACCCCCTTAGGGCAGACCCTCCAACCCCACTGACCTGCCTGGAACTGCCTCTTGTGTGTGTGTGACCTCTGACCCCAGGCTGTTCGTTGAAGCGAGGATCTCAGTGGCGGGTCGGCTGTCATTGATCTGTTAGACAACAGGACAGCACTTAACACTCTGACTGGATAGAGTACTACACCTTCCCCCTCCATTAGTTCTCAACTGGAGCTACAGCAGCAGAGACATCCCTCTGTCTTTCTCTCTTTATGTTAGGCTGTGACCATCTCCCCTGTCCTCTTGCAGACCATGCATTGCACAAAACTGGTAGCCTAAACATGAAACATTACCCAGCATCACCCTTCCTTCTCCTCTAACCCTCTACTTAAGCTGTTATATCCAACTGTAGTCCCTTTGTTCCAACTGTACTCCCTGTGTTGCAGCTGTACCCACTGTGTTGCAGCTGTACCCACTGTGTTGCAGCTGTACCCATTGTGTTCCAGCTGTACCCATTGTGTTCCAACTGTACCCACTGTGTTCCAGCTGTACTCCCCGTGTTCCAGCTATACTCCCCCGTGTTCCAACTGTACTCCCAATGTTCCAACTATGCTCCCCGTGTTCTAACTGTACTCCCCATGTTCCAACTATGCTCCACGTGTTCCAACTGTACTCGCTGTGTTCCAACTATGCTCCTTGTTCCAACTGTACTCCCCGTGTTCCGACTGTGTTCCCCATGTTCCAACTGTACTCCCGTTTTCCAACTGTGTTCCCCGTGTTCCAACTGTCCTCCCCATTGTCCAACTGTAATCCCCATGTTCCCATGTGTTTCCCGTGTTCCAATTGTGTTTCCCGTGTTCCAACTGTACTCCCCGTGTTCCAGCTGTACTCCCCGTTGTCCAACTGTGCTCCCCGTTTTCAAACTGTACTCCCCGTGGTCCAACTGTACTCCCCGTTGTCCAACTGTACTCCCCGTGTTCCAACTGTGCTCCCCGTTGTCCAACTGTACTCCCCGTGGTCCACCTGTACTCCCCGTGTTCCAACTGTGCTCCCCGTGGTCCAACTGTACTCCCCGTGTTCCCATCTGTGTTCTCCATGTTTCAACTGCGTTCCCTGTGTTCCAACTGTGCTCCCCGTGTTCCAACTGTGCTCCCCGTGGTCCAACTGTGCTCCCCGTGTTCCAACTGTGCTCCCCGTGTTCCATCTGTGCTCCCTGTGTTCCAACTGTGCTCCCCGTGTTTCAACTGTACTCCTTGTGTTCCAACTGTGCTCCCCGTGTTCCAGCTGTGCTCCCCGTGTTCCAACTGTGTTCCCTGTTTTACAACTGTATTCCCCGTGTTCCAACTGTACTCCCCGTGGTCCAAATGTACTCCCCGTTGTCCAACTGTGCTCCCCGTTTTCCAACTGTTTTCCCAGTGTTCCAACTGTACTATCCGTTGTCCATCTGTACTCCCCGTGTTCCCATCTGTGTTCCCCGTTGTCCAACTGTGCTCCCCGTTTTCCAACTGTACTCCCCGTGGTTCAACTGTACTCCCCTTTGTCCAACTGTGCTCCCCGTGTTCCATCTGTACTCCCCGTGGTCCAACTGTACTCCCCGTGGTCCAACTTTACTCCCCGTTGTCCAACTGTGCTCCCCGTTTTCCAACTGTACTCCCCGTGTTCCAACTGTGCTCCCCGTGTTCCAACTGTACTCCCCGTGGTTCAACTGTACTCCCCTTTGTCCAACTGTGCTCCCCGTGTTCCATCTGTACTCCCCGTGGTCCAACTGTACTCCCCGTGGTCCAACTTTACTCCCCGTTGTCCAACTGTGCTCCCCGTTTTCCAACTGTGCTCCCCGTGTTCCATCTGTACTCCCCGTGGTCCAACTGTGCCCCCCCCGTGTTCCAACTGTACTCCCCGTGGTCCAACTGTGCTCCCCGTTTTCCAACTGTGTTCCCCGTGTTCCAACTGTACTCCCCGTTGTCCAACTGTACTCCCCGTGTTCCCATCTGTGTTCCCCGTGTTCCAACTGTGTTTCCCGTGTTCCAACTGTACTCCCTGTGGTGCAACTTTACTCCCCGTTGTCCAACTGTACTCCCCGTTGTCCAACTGTACTCCCCGTGTTCCAACTGTACTCCCTGTGGTGCAACTTTACTCCCCGTTGTCCAACTGTACTCCCCGTTGTCCAACTGTACTCCCGTGGTCCAACTGTACTCCCGTGTCCAACTGTACTCCACGTTGTCCAACTGTACTCCACGTGGTCCAACTGTACTCCCCGTGGTCCAACTGTACTCCCCGTTGTCCAACTGTACTCCACGTTGTCCAACTGTACTCCACGTGGTCCAACTGTACTCCCCGTGGTCCAACTGTGCTCCCCGTGTTCCAACTGTACTCCCCGTGGTTCAACTGTATGCGTATCGTATATACACATTGTGATGAGTTTCACTTTAAAACTCTCAGGACTCAAAGTCCTGTTTGCTGACTTTCATCGAAATGACGTCCTGGTCGGTTTCTTAAGTCCATGGTTCATTTAGAATGGAGGTTTGATTTATTTCATCCTTACAAATAGCCTAACAGAAATAGCCCACCATCTTTGATGAGGATGCCACACACACTCACGCAGCCTGGTACCGTTTGTGTGTAAGTAAGTAAGGCTCTCACTATATGACACTAGCTGCGTCTCTGAGTTGGTCTGTCTGTCAGTGGCCATATCTCCTGGCCAGAGAGAGAGACAACTCTTGATTATCCTCTGTAATAGACTGTCAAAGCAGCTCACTAACGGAACCTAAATAACGCACATACAAAATTGGGCAATGTGCATTACCACTGGGATTGGAAGTATTCTCTATGGCCGCCAGGGGCTAATGTCTAAATGAGATGGTTCACTTGAACTGAATCTGATTCATTTTTATATCTGAGCAAAATTGTCCTTTATTCCCCTGTGGAGGTGAAGGACCGGGGGAAGGAAAGGGGAGGAGTCTGGCCCTAGGGCCGGTGGGGTTTTTATGGCCATAGAGAGGGGCAGAGAGAGAATGTGCGAGCGAGAAGGAGAGATTGCTTACAGTTTTTCTCAATTGCTAAAACAGTAAAACCCATTGGCAGAACATAGTTCTCAGTTGCCTGGCGCATTTATCTAACTATGCCGTCTGTTGTCAATACCTTAAACCATTTCACATGGTAAAACACAGTCTGTTGTCAATACCTTAAACCATTTCACATGGTAAAACACAGTCTGTTGTCAATACCTTAAACCATTTCACATGGTAAAACACAGTCTGTTGTCAATACCTTAAACCATTTCACATGGTAAAACACAGTCTGTTGTCAATACCTTAAACCATTTCACATGGTAAAACACAGTCTGTTGTCAATACCTTAAACCATTTCACATGGTAAAACACAGTCTGTTGTCAATACCTTAAACCATTTCACATGGTAAAACACAATTTGCAGATCTCACTTAGACTTTTTAGCAAAACTCTAAACACATTCTCATTCTCAAAACACATTCTGCACTCTAATGCACATGTCATCCATACTGGTAACAAGTGGCAACAATCAAATACAAATAGAGGACATATGTCATTGATTGAACACAACCACTCGAAATTGATTTAACCTGTTTCAAATGATGCGACCCAACCAATATTAGCCAGTTCAGAGAGCAAACAAGTTGTTGAAGGTGGGAAGGAGAAAGTCTGAAAATGGATACTGTAGTACAGTGCATTGTAGGCTGTATACTGTACAATGGATGAATTGTATGGCCCTGAACATTGTGCTTTCCATAAATTAACAGTACTGACTGCTCAATAGATTTTGACTGGTTGCAGGTTCATATCAACAAAGAACAAGAATTACAGTATCACAGAGACTAAAGACAGGTTTGTGAGATGCAGGGTACAGTACTGTAAACATATTGTTTACTGACTGCTTGAGAGTGTATATCATTTTGATCACTTTGTTTATGATCTGAGATCAGTGCTTGATTTTGAACACAGGTAAAAACTGTTTTGAGGCGAATGTTTCATTTTGCAAGCGGAGTCAGAGGTTATGTAAATAGTGCTTGAAGATGAGGTTTTGTGTTTAATGTTTTCAGGAAATGGAGCAAGGTTTCAGGAATTGTGTTTTTTTGCAATTGAGAAAAACTGTAATATCATTCACCAGCATTGGCAATGGACAAATGTTTCCCATGCCAATAAAGACATTGGAATTGAATTTTTTGAGAGAGAGAGAGAGAGAGAGAGAGAGAGAGCCCAGTTCTCTATGCCTGCAGGTCTCCTACTGCAGGCCACAGAGTTAAGGAGGCACTTATGTGATCTGATTGCCTGTTCGTAGAAAGGTTACTACTAATATATCCCCCACTTACATGGCTGACCCTGCTCCCTGCCTGAGAAAGGTCCAGACAAAGCCTGAACAGTCCTTGAAGAAGCATCAACTCCTGTCTCGACACTGATAAATTACTTCTACTTGAATGTCTTCTACTTTTTAACGGCCAAGATGACTTCCCTCCACACCATTACTGCCACAGTGAAGCAGGAACAGGCCTGTCAGGACATTGGGAGACAGAGAGAGAGAAGCGAGGAGAGAGGAAGCAAGGAGCTTCTGCCTGCCACAATGTCTCCTCCTCTGTCCTCCTCCCTGTCAGCCTACCCTGTCCTCCTACCCTGTCTTCCTACCCTGTACACCACTTTGACCACAGAGCCAGGGAACAGGTGGGGCTGGAAACCCCAGACCAAACCACACCAGACCAGACCACACACCACACCTTAACACCTCAGACCAGACCACACCACACCAGACCACAAACAGGTTGCTACCCCATAGAACTAAGTCACTAACTATACTATATACCAGATAAAGCAACATCTTCAAAGTGGATCAACTGGGGATACCTGTGGAGGGAATCAGATGGGTGAAAAGATGAAGGAAGAGAGGGGCTAAGATAGTTGAGAGTAGAATACAGACATAGAAAAGGTTGTAGAAGAGTAGGAGAGGGATGAAGGGAGGGGAAATACGACTGAATGGTCACAGAGAAAGAGCAAGCGACAGAGGTAGAGAGAGATGAATAAGGAGGGGAATGAGTTAGAGAGCAAAGGATTGAGAAAGAGAGAACGAGGAAGAAAGAAAGAAAGAAAGAGAGAGAGAGAGAGAGAGAGCTTCAGCACATATGAAACAGTGAGCAGGACAATGTACCCGGCTCTGTAACCGGACCCCGTGTGCGTAATCTCACCGTCACAAAAGTAAAGAGCAAAAGAAAGAGTAAGGACCGGGGAGGAGGGATGGAGGACTGGGTAGGAGAGAGGACCGGGTAGGAGGGTGGGAGGGAGGACAGAGGAGGAGGGAGGACCAGGTAGGAGAGAGGGAGGACCGGGGAGGAGGGATGGAGGACCGGGTAGGAGAGAGGGGGACAGGGGAGGAGGGAGGACCGGGGAGGAGGGATGGAGGACCGGGTAGGAGAGAGGGAGGACAGCGGAGGAGGGAGGACCGGGGAGGAGGGATGGAAGACCGGGTAGGAGAGAGGGAGGACAGGGGGAGGAGGGAGGATTGGGTAGGAGGGAGGGAGGGAGGACAGAGGAGGATGGATGACCGGGTAGGAGAGAGGGAGGAAGGGGGAGGAGGGAGGACCGGGTAAGAGGGAGGGAGGACATCGGAGGATGGAGGACCGGGTAGGAGAAAGGACCGGGTAGGAGGGAGGGAGGGAGGACAGAGGAGGAGGGAGGACCGGGTAGGAGAGAGGGAGGACCGGGGAGGAGGGATGGAAGACCGGGTAGGAGAGAGGGAGGACAGGGGAGGAGGGAGGATCAGGTAGGAGGGAGGGAGGACAGAGGAGGATGGAGGACCGGGTAGGAGAGAGGGAGGAAGGGGAGGAGGAAGGACCGGGTAGGAGGGAGGGAGGACATCGGACCGGGTAGGAGGGAGGGAGGACAGTGGGCTCGGCCATCTTAATCTTGCATGTCATGGCGGGTTGGAGCCCAGAGGTGTCATGTTCCAATTCACTCTTGCTAACATTCCTGCTTTTTCACTTGAATTGGTGGTGTTTTGTAGCGAGCGGAACCATAATTAACAGAGGGATCTTCAGAACTCAATGACTGAACATAATTACTACTCTCCTTTTCTTCTCTCCCTTTCTGGGGCCTGGGCTCTCCCGGCGAGCAGCCCCCGGGGCCAGGGTTTAGGCCTGACTGGCCAAACACAAAAGCTGGCCCAGCCATCACCCGCTGTGGAGAGAGAAAAAGGAGGAGGTGGAGGAGAAAGGGAAGAGGAGGAGGAGGAATGGACCGGCTCCAGCCTGCTAGGGCTGCTGGATCAGCTGTCAGTGAGACACTGGCCCAGTCAGCACTATTGAGAGAGTGCACTTTGACCATAAGACACTGCTGCAATGGCCCATAGCCTGCGCTCTGCCTGGACAACAATATGAGAGAGAGAGAGCGAGAGAGAGTGAAAGACAGGGGGAACACACAAACAGAAACAAACTGAGACATACAGACAGAGAGAATAAGTAAAGAAAAAGATGGAGACAAACAAAAATAATATGTTAATTGTTGTCAGCCAGTTGCACATTTCCAAGTTTCCCTGACAAAAACATACAGTCCTAAAGAGCCCATTTACCATCCACATACAACAAGTCAGTCAGTCAGTTACTAAACAAACGGCGCCACTTTGCTTTCTGTCACTTGGCAGGCTGTGAGTATGTTCTCCCGGGGTTGACAGAGTGACTGGCTCACTTGGCTGCCACTAAAATTACAGGAAAATGGTCCCAGCGGGCCCAGAGCACCCAAAATGGCTCCTCCATCAGCACGGCTCCCCTTGAGGGCTAGTTAAAGACATGTGCAACTGTAGGCAACATCAGAGCCTGCGCTAGCTACAATAATGTTAGCACCTCCATTAGGACCACAACACTAACTGACAGGCCACTCTGGGGTTTGGGGCCTCAGGAGAATGCCAGTGTGAGCATAACCACACTTAAGAAATGTGATGGGGTTTGATTCTAGCTGATGCTAGCTAATGGGTATGTACCTCACTGACAAACACAAAAACAACATCAAAGACAAGGTTATAAACTCATGTCAAAATTACATTTATTTTCTCCTCACTCAAATGTAGAGTGGAGATAAACTAAAAAATAAAAGTACGCTGATGGATTCCTCTGTGTGACACGATGTCATGGAATCCTTTGTGTGACACGATGTCATGGAATCCTCTGTGTGACATGATGTCATGGATTCCTCTGTGTGACATGATGTCATGGATTCCTCTTTGTGACATGATGTCATGGATTCCTCCGTGTGACACGAAGTCATGGATTCCTCTGTGTGACACGATGTCATGGATTCCTCTGTGTGACATGATGTCATGGATTCCTCTTTGTGACATGATGTCACGGATTCCTCCGTGTGACACGATGTCATGGATTCCTCTGTGTGACACGATGTCATGGATTCCTTCGTGTGACACGATGTCATGGATTCCTCTGTGTGACATAATGTCATGGATTCCTCTGTGTGACATGATGTCATGGATTCCTCTGTGTGACACGATGTCATGGATTCCTCTGTGTGACATGATGTCATGGATTCCTCTGTGTGACATAATGTCATGGATTCCTCTGTGTGACATGATGTCATGGATTCCTCTGTGTGACACGATGTCATGGATTCCTCTGTGTGACACGATGTCATGGATTCCTCTGTGTGACACGATGTCATGGATTCCTCTGTGTGACATGATGTCATGGATTCCTCTGTGTGACATGATGTCATGGATTCCTCTGTGTGACATGCATTTATCCTGAATTACAGCACATAAAACAAACAAGTCAATAAATCATAACACACAGTTGAAAGAACACACCAAGTTCAGTGTAAAAATGTATCTAAACACAAAAACTAAGACAGAAAGAACACATGAAACAAGTAAACAAACAGTATTTTCACAAACACATGATTAGTGGTTCCTTTCTGCTGATGCTGGTTTTGGAGGGGTGCCCAAAGCATGCTACACAGGATGGCCATTTATCAGCTGCACTCCCAACCAAGACACTAATCAGATAATCATCTATTTGTTCTAAAACATCATCAATCAGCTTACATTAGGCCCGGAGGACTCCTCACCAGCTCTGTGCTCGTTGCTAGGCAAACAGCGTTGTCGAGTATTTTGAGGTGAAAATGGACCAATAGGATGTTGCGGCATGGCACTCCAGGACGTAGAGCAGAGAGACACTAATTAACCACCATGCACTAATCACTTATCTCTCTAATGGGAGGACACACACACAATGTGAATATACACATTACACACACACGCCCACACACACAATGTGAATATACACATTACCCACACACGCCCACACACACAATGTAAATATACACATTACACACACGTACAATATGAATATACACATTACACACACACGCCCACACACACAATGTGAATATACACATTACCCACACACGCCCACACACACAATGTAAATATACACATTACACACACACACGCACAATATGAATATACACATTACACACACACAATGTGAATATGCACATTACACACACACGCCCACACACACACAATGTGAATATACAGATTACACACACACACAATGTGAATATACACATTACACACATACACAATGTGAATATACACATTGCACACTATGTGAATATACACATTGCACACACTATGTGAATATACACATTGCACACTATGTGAATATACACATTACACACAATGTGAATATACACATTACACACACAATGTGAATATACACATTACACACAATGTGAATATACACATTACACACAATGTGAATATACACATTACACACACAATGTGAATATACACATTACACACAATGTGAATATACACATTACACACACAATGTGAATATACACATTACACACACAATGTGAATATACACATTACACACACAATGTGAATATACACATTACACACAATGTGAATATACACATTACACACAATGTGAATATACACATTACACACAATGTGAATATACACATTACACACACACGCCCAAACACAATGTGCAGGCAGACATTACCAGGCATCATGTATAATATGGAGAACAACTCTGCATCTCATTCCATTCATGTTGGTCATATACAGTAGTTACTACTGACAATGGCTTGCAGTAGAATCAGTAGCGCAGAGTTCACAGAGTATTTTAGGTATGGGTTAACACACCAGGCCAGGTTGGAATTAAAAACCTGATGAGAAGGAAAGGAGGAGGGCTGGCTTCTAGGGAGGGTGACGAAAGTCGTGAAAATCCAGTAATTGTGCCAGTCAGGGGTGTGTGCTTTTAGGAGGGGTGGTATTACTCTTTTCATTTTCCCTCTAATACCTTTGCAACAGAAGAAAGGAGGATGGGGGGGCTGCTAAAGTATGTAGTCTTTGTAATTACCACAGTATTACTGGTCTAACAATGCAGGGCTCTGGGCAGCTCTGACTGGGCCACCATCATTTCCTTTCTAATCCTCCTGCTCATTGGCAACACTCAGGTTTCACCACCCCCATCTCATACCACCTATACTGACCAATACCCGACCAACCATTGAATACACCAGGGGCTTTACTTCCCTAGAAATTCTATTCATGGGCTATTTACCACAGGGCTACGTCTATAGTGTGCGTGTGTGTCTCTGAGAATATATATTTTATCTAAACAGGGTTAGGACAGTTGCCTGGACACAACCCCTGAGCTCTTAACAGCTTAACATTTGTAGAAGGCAAAGCCATTTCCTCAAGGAATGGGACCAAACCAATTAACTTCAATTAAGTCAATTGGCAACTCTTGCCCACTTCTCCTCCTGAGCTACAAGGAGCCCCTCAGCTAATCATCACAGCCAACACCTCCCCAGCAAACAGACATGCCCAGGGGAAATCACATCGCACGACAATCACAAACCATTTACTTTGCTTTTACTACAATTTACTAGATAAACTCGAGACAATAAATATAATTGGGTAACTCAATGCAGTTGTCATGTACTCATGTAGTACTACACACAATCTAAAAAGAAACTTCCCATTCACAGTGACACATCTTAGTGGTGCTGGTAGCACCATGCTCTCTAACTGGAACAGTGGCTGTGTGTAGCAGTGTTGGTAGCACCATGCTCTCTAACTGGAACAGTGGCTGTGTGTAGCAGTGTTGGTAGCACCATGTTCTCTAACTGGAACAGTGGCTGTGTGTAGCAGTACTGGTAACACCATGTTCTCTAACTGGAACAGTGGTTGTGTGTAGCAGTACTGGTAGGACCATGCTCTCTAACTGGAACAGTGGTTGTGTGTAGCAGTACTGGTAGAACCATGCTCTCTAACTGGAACAGTGGTTGTGTGTAGCAGTACTGGTAGCACCATGTTCTCTATCTGGAACAGTGGTTGTGTGTAACAGTACTGTTAGAACCATGTTCTCTAACTGGAACAGTGGTTGTGTGTAGCAGTGTTGGTAGCACCATGTTCTCTAACTGGAACAGTGGTATTGTGTAGAAGTGTTGGTAGCACATTTTTCTATCTGGAACAGTGGTTGTGTGTAGCAGTGTAGGTAACACCATGCTCTCTACCTGGAACAGTGGTTGTGTGTAGCAGTACTGGTAGCACCATGTTCTCTAACTGGAACAGTGGTTTTGTGTAGCATTTTTTTGTAGCACCATGTTCTCTAACTGGAACAGTGGTTGTGTGTAGCAGTGCTGGTAGCACCATGTTCTCTAACTGGAACAGTGGTTGTGTGTAGCAGTGCTGGTAGCAACATGTTCTCTGACTGGAACAGTGGTTGTGTGTAGCAGTGCTGGTAGCACCATGTTCTCTAACTGGAACATTGTATGTGTGTAGCAGTACTGGTAGCACCATTTCCTCTAACTGGAACAGTGGTTGTGTGTAGCAGTGTTGGTAGCACCATGCTCTCTAACTGGAAGAGTGGTTGTGTGTAGCAGTGTTGGTAGCACCATGTTCTCAAACTGGAACAGTGGTTGTGTGTAGCAGTGTTGGTAGCACCATGTTCTCTAACTGGAACAGTGGTTGTGTGTAGCAGTGTTGGTAGCACCATGTTCTCTAACTGGAACAGTGGTTGTGTGTAGCAGTGTTGGTAGCACCATGTTCTCTAACTGGAACAGTGGTTGTGTGTAGCAGTGTTGTTAGCACCATGTTCTCTAACTGGAACAGTGGTTGTGTGTAGCAGTGTTGGTAGCACCATGCTCTCTAACTGGAACAGTGGTTGTGTGTAGCAGTACTGGTAGCACCATGTTCTCTAACTGGAACAGTGGTTGTGTGTAGCAGTACTGGTAGCACCATGTTCTCTAACTGGAACAGTGGTTGTGTGTAGCAGTACTGGTAGCACCATGTTCTCTAACTGGAACAGTGGTTGTGTGTAGCAGTACTGGTAGCACCATGTTCTCTATCTGGAACAGTGGTTGTGTTTAGCAGTACTGGTAGCACCATGTTCTCTAACTGGAACAGTGGTTGTGTGTAGCCGTACTGGTAGCACCATGTTCTCTATCTGGAACAGTGGTTGTGTGTAGCAGTGTTGGTAGCACCTTGTTCTCTAACTGGAACAGTGGTTGTGTGTAGCAGTACTGGTAGCACCATCTTCTCTAACTGGAACAGTGGTTGTGTTTAGCAGTACTGGTAGCACCATGTTCTCTAACTGGAACAGTGGTTGTGTGTAGCAGTACTGGTAGCACCATGTTCTCTATCTGGAACAGTGGTTGTGTGTAGCAGTGTTGGTAGCACCTTGTTCTCTAACTGGAACAGTGGTTGTGTGTAGCAGTGTTGGTAGCACCATGTTCTCTATCTGGAACAGTGGTTGTGTGTAGCAGTACTGGTAGGACCATGCTCTCTAACTGGAACAGTGGTTGTGTGTAGCAGTATTGGTAGGACCATGCTCTCTAACTGGAACAGTGGTTGTGTGTAGCAGTACTGGTAGGACCATGCTCTCTAACTGGAACAGTGGTTGTGTGTAGCAGTGTTGGTAGCACCATGCTCTCTAACTGGAACAGTGGTTGTGTGTTGCAGTGTTGGTAGCACCTTGTTCTCTAACTGGAACAGTGG
The DNA here is from genome assembly GCF_036934945.1 of Oncorhynchus masou masou. NCBI lineage: Eukaryota > Metazoa > Chordata > Actinopteri > Salmoniformes > Salmonidae > Oncorhynchus > Oncorhynchus masou. Next base: position 212 of record NW_027010787.1, on the reverse strand, counting down.
TTGTGTGTAGCAGTACTGGTAGCACCATGTTCTCTAACTGGAACAGTGGTTGTGTGTAGCAGTTCTGGTAGCACCATGTTCTCTAACTGGAACAGTGGTTGTGTGTAGCAGTACTGGTAGCACCATGTTCTCTATCTGGAACAGTGGTTGTGTGTAGCAGTACTGGTAGCACCATGTTCTCTAACTGGAACAGTGGTTGTGTGTAGCAGTAC
>NW_027010786.1:0-28615 GCF_036934945.1 Oncorhynchus masou masou | reverse complement strand
ATTGAGTGTGTTAATGATTGAGTGTGTTAATGATTGAGTGTGTTAATGATTGTGTGTGTTAATGATTGTGTGTGTGTTAATGATTGTGTGTGTGTTAATGATTGTGTGTGTTAATGATTGAGTGTGTTAATGATTGAGTGTGTTAATGATTGAGTGTGTTAATGATTGAGTGTATTAATGATTGAGTGTATTAATGATTGAGTGTATTAATGATTTGAGTGTGTTAATGATTTGAGTGTGTTAATGATTGTCCGATTGATTCCCCCAGGCACTCTAAGCAGCTGGGAGAGCGTCTGGCTGACCTGCACCTACACAACCAGAGACGCAGAGACAGACAGAACAAGGAACAGCAGACAGTTGGTAACTCACCTAGTCCATTGATTGATTTTGGGGTAAAACAATTCATACAGTTTAAAACAGTTTAGAAGTCTAGCTTTCTCACGTACACAGCATCAGACTACTGCATGCCTTCACTCACCACTCTATTAAATGGATATGGAAAAAGGAGCTAGTGTTCCTGTCATTTAAATGTAAACAGGAAAAGGACCTAATGTTCCTGTCATTTAAATGTAAACAGGAAAAGGAGCTGATGTTCCTGTCATTTAAATGTAAACAGGAAAAGGAACTAGTGTTCCTGTCATTTAAATGTAAACAGGAAAAGGAGCTGATGTTCCTGTCATTTAAATGTAAACAGGAAAAGGACCTAATGTTCCTGTCATTTAAATGTAAACAGGAAAAGGACCTAGTGTTCCTGTCATTTAAATGTAAACAGGAAAAGGACCTAGTGTTCCTGTCATTTAAATGTAAACAGGAAAAGGACCTAGTGTTCCTGTCATTTAAATGTAAACAGGAAAAAGGACCTGATGTTCCTGTCATTTAAATGTAAACAGGAAAGGAGCTGATGTTCCTGTCATTTAAAGTAAACAGGAAAAGGACCTAATGTTCCTGTCATTTAAATGTAAACAGGAAAAGGAGCTGATGTTCCTGTCATTTAAATGTAAACAGGAAAAGGACCTAATGTTCCTGTCATTTAAATGTAAACAGGAAAAGGAGCTGATGTTCCTGTCATTTAAATGTAAACAGGAAAAGGACCTAGTGTTCCTGTCATTTAAATGTACACAGGAAAAGGAGCTGATGTTCCTGTCATTTAAATGTAAACAGGAAAAGGACCTAGTGTTCCTGTCATTTAAATGTAAACAGGAAAAGGACCTAGTGTTCCTGTCATTTAAATGTAAACAGGAAAAGGACCTAGTGTTCCTGTCATTTAAATGTAAACAGGAAAAGGACCTAGTGTTCCTGTCATTTAAAAATGTAAACAGGAAAAGGACCTAGTGTTCCTGTCATTTAAATGTAAACAGGAAAAGGACCTAGTGTTCCTGTCATTTAAATGTAAACAGGAAAAGGACCTAATGTTCCTGTCATTTAAATGTAAACAGGAAAAGGAGCTGATGTTCCTGTCATTTAAATGTAAACAGGAAAAGGACCTAGTGTTCCTGTCATTTAAATGTACACAGGAAAAAGGACCTAGTGTTCCTGTCATTTAAATGTAAACAGGAAAAGGACCTAATGTTCCTGTCATTTAAATGTAAACAGGAAATGGAGCTGATCTTCCTGTCATTTTCACAGGAAAAGGAGCTGATGTTCCTGTCATTGACCAGTTTGGGTTCCAGGTTCCCACTTGCTGTGGATACCTCCCTCAGGTGAGCTACTATGCAACAGATCGTCTGATATTGGGAGACACAACTAGATTTCCACCTTTCCCACTAGTGAATACGAGACTGGAATATGGGGTAACGGGGATTGGAAACGTATGCCATAAATCTAAATAAAGATAGTTCCACACCCTATATACAGCTCCAAGTCTGGTTAAACCATGAATGTCTCTGTGCCTTCAACATGGGATTTAAAGACCAACTGGATGAGAAAACCTGCCTATTTTTAATGACTTTTATCAGAGTTCCACTTTCTAACCTCTCTTTGTCTCTCTCTCTCTCATCAGGAGAATGAGTGGCAGAGTGACTGGGTAACGTTCTACTCTCAGCACAGACTACAGCACCAACTCAACATGGTGGAGAAGTCTTATGGAGACAGAGAGGCCAGGGAACTATGGTCCCAGCTACAGGTAACTATAGAACTAGGTAACTATGGTCCCAGCTACAGGTAACTATAGAACTAGGTAACTACAGGTAACACAGACTACAGTACCAACTCAACATGGTGGAGGAGTCTTATGGAGACTGAGAGGCCAGGGAACTATGGTCCCAGCTACAGGTAACTAGGGTAACTACAGGGTACTATGGTCCCAGCTACAGGTAACTATAGAACTAGGTAACTACAGGTAACACAGACTACAGTACCAACTCAACATGGTGGAGGAGTCTTATGGAGACTGAGAGGCCAGGGAACTATGGTCCCAGCTACAGGTAACTAGGTAACTACAGGGTACTATGGTCCCAGCTACAGGTAACTATAGAACTAGGTAACTACAGGTAACACAGACTACAGTACCAACTCAACATGGTGGAGGAGTCTTATGGAGACTGAGAGGCCAGGGAACTATGGTCCCAGCCACAGGTAACTACAGGGAACTATGGTCCCAGCTACAGGTAACTATAGAACTAGGTAACTATGGTCCCAGCTACAGGTAACTATAGAACTAGGTAACTACAGGTAACACAGACTACAGTACCAACTCAACATGGTGGAGGAGTCTTATGGAGACTGAGAGGCCAGGGAACTATGGTCCCAGCTACAGGTAACTATAGAACTATGTAACTACAGGGAACTATGGTCCCAGCTACAGGTAACTATAGAACTAGGTAACTACAGGTAACTATGGTCCCAGCTACAGGTAACTATAGAACTAGGTAACTACAGGGTACTATGGTCCCAGCTACAGGTAACTATAGAACTAGGTAACTACAGGTAACACAGACTACAGTACCAACTCAACATGGTGGAGGAGTCTTATGGAGACTGAGAGGCCAGGGAACTATGGTCCCAGCCACAGGTAACTATAGAACTATGTAACTACAGGGAACTATGGTCCCAGCTACAGGTAACTATAGAACTAGGTAACTACAGGTAACTATGGTCCCAGCTACAGGTAACTATAGAACTAGGTAACTACAGGTAACTATGGTCCCAGCTACAGGTAACTATAGAACTAGGTAACTACAGGTAACACAGACTACAGTACCAACTCAACATGGTGGAGAAGTCTTATGGAGACTGAGAGGCCAGGGAACTATGGTCCCAGCCACAGGTAACTATAGAACTATGTAACTACAGGAACTATGGTCCCAGCTACAGGTAACTATAGAACTAGGTAACTACAGGTAACTATGGTCCCAGCTACAGGTAACTATAGAACTAGGTAACTACAGGTAACACAGACTGGTACCAGCTCCAACATGGTGGAGAAGTCTTATGGAGACTGAGAGGCCAGGGAACTATGGTCCCAGCTACAGGTAACTAGGTAACTACAGGGCCTATGGTCCCAGCTACAGGTAACTATAGAACTAGGTAACTACAGGTAACACAGACTACAGTACCAACTCAACATGGTGGAGGAGTCTTATGGAGACTGAGAGGCCAGGAACTATGGTCCCAGCCACAGGTAACTACAGGAACTATGGTCCCAGCTACAGGTAACTATAGAACTAGGTAACTATGGTCCCAGCTACAGGTAACTATAGAACTAGGTAACTACAGGTAACACAGACTACAGTACCAACTCAACATGGTGGAGGAGTCTTATGGAGACTGAGAGGCCAGGGAACTATGGTCCCAGCCACAGGTAACTATAGAACTATGTAACTACAGGGAACTATGGTCCCAGCTACAGGTAACTATAGAACTAGGTAACTACAGGTAACTATGGTCCCAGCTACAGGTAACTATAGAACTAGGTAACTACAGGGTACTATGGTCCCAGCTACAGGTAACTATAGAACTAGGTAACTACAGGTAACACAGACTACAGTACCAACTCAACATGGTGGAGGAGTCTTATGGAGACTGAGAGGCCAGGGAACTATGGTCCCAGCCACAGGTAACTATAGAACTATGTAACCACAGGAACTATGGTCCCAGCTACAGGTAACTATAGAACTAGGAAACTACAGGTAACTATGGTCCCAGCTACAGGTAACTATAGAACTAGGTAACTACAGGGTACTATGGTCCCAGCTACAGGTAACTATAGAACTAGGTAACTACAGGTAACACAGACTACAGTACCAACTCAACATGGTGGAGGAGTCTTATGGAGACTGAGAGAGGCCAGGGAACTATGGTCCCAGCCACAGGTAACTATAGAACTATGTAACTACAGGAACTATGGTCCCAGCTACAGGTAACTATAGAACTAGGTAACTACAGGTAACTATGGTCCCAGCTACAGGTAACTATAGAACTAGGTAACCACAGGGCACTATGGTCCCAGCTACAGGTAACTATAGAACTAGGTAACTACAGGTAACACAGACTACAGTACCAACTCAACATGGTGGAGGAGTCTTATGAGACTGAGAGGCCAGGAACTATGGTCCCAGCCACAGGTAACTATAGAACTATGTAACTACAGGGAACTATGGTCCCAGCTACAGGTAACTATAGAACTAGGTAACTACAGGTAACTATGGTCCCAGCTACAGGTAACTATAGAACTAGGTAACTACAGGGAACTATGGTCCCAGCTACAGGTAACTATAGAACTAGGTAACTATGGTCCCAGCTACAGGTAACTATAGAACTAGGTAACTACAGGTAACACAGACTACAGTACCAACTCAACATGGTGGAGGAGTCTTATGGAGACTGAGAGGCCAGGGAACTATGGTCCCAGCTACAGGTAACTATAGAACTATGTAACTACAGGGAACTATGGTCCCAGCTACAGGTAACTATAGAACTAGGTAACTACAGGTAACTATGGTCCCAGCTACAGGTAACTATAGAACTAGGTAACTACAGGGTACTATGGTCCCAGCTAACAGGTAACTATAGAACTAGGTAACTACAGGTAACACAGACTACAGTACCAACTCAACATGGTGGAGGAGTCTTATGGAGACTGAGAGGCCAGGGAACTATGGTCCCAGCCACAGGTAACTACAGGGAACTATGGTCCCAGCTACAGGTAACTATAGAACTAGGTAACTACAGGGTACTATGGTCCCAGCTACAGGTAACTATAGAACTAGGTAACTACAGGGTACTATGGTCCCAGCTACAGGTAACACAGACTACAGCACCAACTCAACATGGTGGAGAAGTCTTATGGAGACAGAGAAGCCAGGGAACTATGGTCCCAGCTACAGGTAACTAGGTAACTACAGGGAACTATGGTCCCAGCTACAGGTAACTACAGGGAACTATGGTCCCAGCTACAGGTAACTAGGTAACTACAGGGTACTATGGTCCCAGCTACAGGTAACAATATGACTAGGTAACTACAGGTAACTATGGTACAAGCTACATGTAACAATAACACAGACGACAGCACCAGCTCCATAAGGTTCTATACTATCTCCAATCCCAAACCAAGACCTTACTCCTATACCTTATGTACTTTTTCAGATCTGAGAGGACTTCATGTGTGATTGATCTTCTGTCTGATATCTCCTCTCCCTTAGCTGAAAATCCTCAGCTATTTACCGACATCGAGGTGTTCCCCCCCTGCTTCACGGGGACCTGTGGGGGAAACGTAGCAGAGTGTCCCGACGGCCCTGTCATTTTTCGGCCCCGCCTCCTTCTATGGCCACGCTGAGTACGAGCTGGGCATCGCCGGGATGTTCGGAGGGTTCAGCGACTCCTTCTACTCTGGGTACCACAACAAGATCCCCAAGGCCCCGGGCTTTGAGAAGAGGAATCAGCTGTATCAACTGTTCCACTATCTGAACCACTGGAATCACTTTGGGGGAGGATACAGAGGGTCCTCGCTGAGGATCATGAAGGATCTGGTCAAATACTGACCACTGATCATATATGTACAGTAGCATGATGTACAACTACACTACCCATAATGTTCTGGAAAACATAGACACACCAATGACACTGACCAGCTTGAATGGCCTCACAAAGTCTTCCACTACAGCCTAGTCTTCCATCCCGAAGGGAACAAATCATTTTTGGGTGAAAATATTAGTTATTTCGAAAAGCAAGAAACAAGAAAACTATGATCCTATGGTATAGAAGAGAGATTCCACAAAAACCCATTCCATATTCCTCTTCATCTTGAAATGCTTGAGAAATAAAAAATGTTTGAGCTAACATTCCACAGTTGTTTGAAAGCAGAAGTGATTTTAATGCTCTAGTGTAAGACTAAACATAGAGTATTGCACATCCATTTGCTTAAATAAACATAACAGCAAGCAAGGTTGTGATCTGTTTGAGTTGTAACAGTTAGCTTTGTTAAAAGCTGTGTTAATACTAAGAGTGCAATGCTAAATAAAGGACATTACTTCCTCTACTGTGACCATGTGTTGAATACCTCAATAAGGACAATAACCTAATAAAGGGCACTATACACAGAGTTTACAAAACATTAGGAACACCTTCCTAATATTGAGTTGCACCCCCCTTTCGCCCCCAGATCAGCCTCAATTCGCCAGGCCACGGACTCTACAAGGTGTCCAATGTGTTCCACAGGGATGCTGACTGATGTTGACTCCAATGCTTCCCACAGTTGTGTCAAGTTGGTTGTCCTTTGGGGTGGTGGACCATTCTTGATACGTTCTTGGAAAACCCAGCAGCGATGCAGTTCTTGACACAAACCGGCGCACCTGATCCCTACTACCATACCCCGTTCAAAGGCACTTAAATTTGTCTTGCCCATTCACCCTCTGAATGGCAACACGTACACAATCCATGTCTAAATCATTCTTTACCCCGTCTCCTCTCCTTCATCAACACTGATAGAAGTGAATTTAACAGGTGATATCAATAAGGATCATAGCTCTCAGCTGGATTCACCTGGTCAGTCTATGTCATGGAAAGAGCAGGTGTTGTTAATGTTTTGTAGACTCAGTGTATTTTTATTTCTATTTTCATAATATACATGAGGTGAGATAATATTTCCACCTCTGAATAAGTCTGACGCGTATGGCGCGTCCCTCAATAACGAAACGCCTTTTTGTCCCCAATCGCATAACGTACTGTAGGGTGTAGCAACGTGCAAACTTCACAACAGATAACAGACCTCCGCCGCTGCGTGATCATCATTATCTGAAGTTATAATAATACATTTTCAGGACAGAATTTTCACAACTACAGGTATGCATTCATACGCCTACGATAACCAAATGTTTGAGCTGTGTGTGTTCACTCAAATTCTGTTTGATTTCTGTTGCCACTTGCCAACCAACAGCACTAGCTAGTTAGCTAGCATCATTGGCTAGTATCGGCATGAATAGAACGCAAATCATTGACACGCCCATGCTAGAAGTCACACCTTTCTCATCGAGCTATCAAAACATCAAGGCAAGCTAGCTACACTTGCTAGCTATTATGTAGACGTGTGTTTAAGCAGTGGACATTAGACATGCATATAACCAAGTGCATGAAATGTACCTGTAATCTAGGCATCTATAATGGCCCAGACCGACATGGATTCCGGGAGGATGGAGGCGGCGGCAGGAGCCCGAGGTGATCGCTAAAGCCAGTGTCTTGGGAGTTTTACTGAGAGCACTGAGATTCGAGCCCTGATCTCCAGCCTACCAGTGGTTCACGAGAACATCGTGACACTGGAGTCAGCCATAGAGGTTCCTCAGTGAGATTCATACTCTACGTGTTTAGTCTGTTGTTGTTGTGGCCAACTTGATCCAGTCTTGCATGGAACAGTCTGTGGGCTTTAGGCCTAAATGCGTGTACCATCTACAGACATCAGTTTTAATACGTTCATAACTTAGACATACCACAATCATAAGCAGTGAAAGAAAAGTCAACAACTTTGTTGACCAGTTCTTTTTTTCTCTACAGTGATAATGGACCGTTATCAGGAGCAGCCCCATCTCCTGGATCCACATCTGGGTAACAACACTACACACACACAGCACATCACATCTGGGTAACAACACTACACACACACAGCACATCACATGCTATTCTGCTTTAGTGAAACATGGGTTTGTTAGGATAGCATGATGATGACAGTGTTTCTTTCCTCTGACCACAGAGTGGATGTTGAACCTGCTGTTGGAGCTCATCAGGAGTGAACAGTCTCCTCCTCTACTGGTACACCTGGGCTTCAAATTCCTCTACATCATCTCCAAGGTAACTACAGACAGATGGATTCATCTACATCATCTCCAAGGTAACTACAGGCAGATGGATTCCTCTACATCATCTCCAAGGTAACTACAGGCAGAGGCATCATCTCCAGATTCATATGTGATGGATTCATCTACATCATCTCCAAGGTAACTACAGTCAGATGGATTCATCTACATCATCTCCAAGGTAACTACAGACGGATTCATCTATATCTCCAAGGTAACTACAGACAGATGGATTAATCTACATCGCCAAGGTAACTACAGACAGATGGATTCATCTACATCGCCAAGGTAACTACAGACAGATGGATTCATCTACATTGCCAAGGTAACTACAGACAGATGGATTCATCTACACTACAGACCAAGGTAACTACAGACAGATGGATTCATCTACATCGCCAAGGTAACTACAGACAGATGGATTCATCTACATCGCCAAGGTAACTACAGACAGATGGATTCATCTCCATCGCCAAGGTAACTACAGACAGATGGATTCATCTCCAAGGTAACTACAGACAGATGGATTCATCTACATCATCACACAGATAGTAAGAGTTCAGTTTGTGAAGCCCAGTGTTCTGATGTGTGTGTTGATTCTGTGGTGTCTTACCCTATGGCCTCTGGCTACAGTTAGAAGTGTGGTCCTCGCTCAGCTTTCTCAGCCTGAGCCGTTGGGACGAGTCAGACTCCTCTAACTCAGGTGTGTTTGTCTCGGCCAGGTGAGAGGGTATAAGATCTTCATGCAGCTCTTCCCCCATGAGGTGGCTGATGTCCAGCCAGTCCTGGACCTCCTGTGTCGACAGGACCCCAGAGACCCAGAGGTGAGCCTGAATTTCTTAGTTACGAGTCGTCAATAGAAGGTGGGCCTACCACGTCCTAGCCCAGTAGCTAGTGTTCAACCCCCTGATTTCTCATGTTACAAGACCCTAATGGAAGGATAACCCTTTACTTGAAGGGTACCTTCATAAACTATACATTGATAAACATTACATTGCAAGCAGAGTATCCATTGATTCTACCCTCTTGTTGCTTTCTAGATTAGGCCTATAGGGATTCAACTGTTTACTTTCTAGATTAGGCCTATAGGGATTCAACTGTTTACGTTCTAGATTAGGCCTATAGGGATTTAATGGTTGACTTCCAAGTTGTTTAATGTAATATATGAAGTGACATGTTTGTCTGTGTATTGTCCCTGTCTGTATCTTGTTATGGTTACAAATCAAATGTTATTTGTTACATGCTTCGTTAACAATAGGTGTGGATTTACAGTGAAATGCTGATTTACAGGCCCTTCCCAACAATGCAGAGAGAAAATAGAGAAATAAACAAAAAGTAAAACACGTAATAATAAATACACAATGAGTAACGATAACATGGCTTTATACACGGGGTACCAGTACTGAGTCAATGATAACATGGCTTTATACACGGGGTACCAGTACTGAGTCAATGATAACATGGCTTTATACACGGGGTACCAGTACTGAGTCAATGATAACATGGCTTTATACACGGGGTACCAGTACTGAGTCAATGATAACATGGCTTTATACACGGGGTACCAGTACTGAGTCAATGATAACATGGCTTTATACACGGGGTACCAGTACTGAGTCAATGATAACATGGCTTTATACACGGGTACCAGTACTGAGTCAATGATAACATGGCTTTATACACGGGTACCAGTACTGAGTCAATGATAACATGGCTTTATACACGGGGTACCAGTACAGAGTCAATGATAACATGGCTTTATACACGGGGTACCAGTACTGAGTCAATGATAACATGGCTTTATACACGGGGTACCAGTACTGAGTCAATGATAACATGGCTTTATACACGGGGTACCAGTACAGAGTCAATGATAACATGGCTTTATACACGGGGTACCAGTACAGAGTCAATGATAACATGGCTTTATACACGGGTACCAGTACAGAGTCAATGATAACATGGCTTTATACACGGGGTACCAGTACAGAGTCAATGATAACATGGCTTTATACACGGGTACCAGTACAGAGTCAATGATAACATGGCTTTATACAGGGTACCAGTACTGAGTCAATGATAACATGGCTTTATACACGGGGTACCTGTACTGAGTCAATGATAACATGGCTTTATACACGGGTACCAGTACCAGAACGATTTAACAGTCTATATCATGGCTTGGGGGGGTCCTGTTGGTTCCAGACTTGGTGTATCGGTACCAGTTCCGAGGGGCGGTAGCAGAGATGATAACAGTCTATGACTTGGGTGGCTGGAGTCTTTGACCATTTGTACGGGCCTTCCTCTGAGTCACCGCCTGGTATAGGGTCCTGGATGTCAGGGAGCTCAGCCCCAGTGATGTATTGGGCCGTTTGCAATACCCTCTGATAGCGCCCTTGTGGTCGGATGGTACCGGTGATGCAGCCAATCAAGATGCTCTCAATGGTGCCTCCTGAGGGAGAAGAGGCGTTGTACGTGCCCTCTTCACAACTGTATTGGTGTGTGGACAATGATCGATCCTTAGTGATGTGGAACATGAGGGACTTGAGCTCTTGACCCGCTCTACTCCAGCCCCATCTATGCAAATGGGGGCGTGGCTACCAGCCCTCCATTTCCTGTAGTCCACAATCAGCTCATTTGTATTTCTGACGTTGAGGAGAGGGTTGTTGTCCTGGCAACACACCGCCAGGCCCTCTGACCTCCCTATAGGCTTCCTCAACGTTGATGGGAGAGGTTGTTGTCCTGGCAACACACCGTTGGTCTCTGACTTCTATAGGCTTCCTCAACGTTGAGCAGAGGTTGTTGTCCTGGCAACACCGCCGGGTCTCTGACCTCCCTTGTAGGCTTCCTCAACGTTGATAGAGGTCCTGTTGTCCTGGCAACACACCGCCAGGTCTCTGACCTCCCTTTTAGGCTTCCTCACCGTGGTCGGTGTTCAACCAGGTTGATGTCTGAAAATGTTAGTATGGTTTTGCCGTGGTGCCTTCGTGGCTGAAGGGAGGACAGGAGGTAAAGAAGTATGCACACCCTGAGGGCCCCTGTGTTGAGGGTCACGTGAGGGATGTGTTGTTGACTCTCACAGTTCAATACATTTTAATTCAAGTGTTTCTCTCCTTCAACGCTTCCTGTCAGACCTGGGAGACCCCTTGCATGTTGCTGCTGTGGCTGTCTATGACCTGTCTGATACCTTTGACCTCTAACCCTAACCCTCTCTTTCTGCCCCTTGTATTAGACCTGGGAGACCCGCTACATGTTGCTGCTGTGGCTGTCCATGACCTGTCTGATACCCTTTGACCTCTCCGTCTTGACGGTCACCTGAACTCTGACCCCAGCCAGACCAGAGAACCAATCATGGACCGCATCTGGCGGTCGCCAAGGTAACTAATTCCAGACTCCCCTGCCTTGGTCAGTGTTCAGTCGTGTCCTCCCAGATCCAGTCCCTGTATGATGTATTGAGTGTGTAACTAACCCCTGGTCTGTTGTTATTTCCAGTCCCTGTATGATGTATTGAGTGTGTAACTAACCCCTGGTCTGTTGTTATTTCCAGTCCCTGTATGATGTATTGAGTGTGTAACTAACCCCATGGTCTGTTGTTATTTCCAGTCCTACCTGATGGTCACTGATAAGTCAAGGGATGCTGCATCTGTGTTGGTATCAAAGTAAGTATTCAACTTTATTGTTTTAAAAAGGCAACAACATTTGTGATGCGTTTCATGTTTTTTCCCAGAAGAGGGCGATCTTGTACTTGAAGATGAATAGGTTCATCCCTATAGGCTTCCTCACACACACACACACACATACACACACAGGCTTACTGAGTGGTCTACGTGTGTTGTTTTCCTAACTGTCTGTGTTTACAGTTTACTGAGTGGTCCTAGTGTGTTGTCATCTAACTGTCTGTGTTTACACTGTGTGTGTTTACAGTTTACTGAGTGGTCCTAGTGTGTTGTCGTCTAACTGTCTGTGTTTACAGTTTACTGAGTGGTCCTAGTGTGTTTGTCACTGTCTGTGTTTACAGTTCACCTGTCTGTGTTTCATCTATCTGTCTGTGTTTAGACTGAGTGGTCCTAGTGTGTTGTCATCTAACTGTCTGTGTTTACAGTTTACTGAGTGGTCCTAGTGTGTTGTCGTCTAACTGTCTGTGTTTACAGTTTACTGAGTGGTCCTGGTGTGTTGTCGTCTAACTGTTTTACAGTTTACTTGTCCTAGAGGGTCTAACTGTCTGTGTTTACAGTTCACTGAGTGGTCCTAGTGTGTTGTCGTCTAACTGTCTGTGTTTACAGTTTACTGAGTGGTCCCTAGTGTGTTGTCGTCTAACTGTCTGTGTTTACAGTTTACTGAGTGGTCCTAGCGTGTTGTCATCTAACTGTCTGTGTTTACAGTTTACTGAGTGGTCCTAGTGTGTTGCCGTCTGTCTGTGTTCACTGAGTGGTCCTAGCGTGTTGTCATCTAACTGTCTGTGTTTACAGTTCACAGAGTGGTCCTAGTGTGTTGTCGTCTAACTGTCTGTGTTTACAGTTTACTGAGTGGTCCTAGTGTGTTGTCGTCTAACTGTCTGTGTTTACAGTTTACTGAGTGGTCTAACGTGTTGTCATCTAACTGTCTGTGTTTACAGTTTACTGAGTGGTCTATTGTGTTGTCATCTAACTGTCTGTGTTTACAGTTTACTGAGTGTCTAGAGTGTTGTCATCTAACTGTCTGTGTTTACAGTTTACTGAGTGGTCCTAGTGTGTTGTCGTCTAACTGTCTGTGTTTACAGTTCACTGAGTGGTCCTAGTGTGTTGTCGTCTAACTGTCTGTGTTTACAGTTTACTGAGTGGTCCTAGTGTGTTGTCGTCTAACTGTCTGTGTTTACAGTTCACTGAGTGGTCCTAGTGTGTTGTCATCTAACTGTCTGTGTTTACAGTTTACTGAGTGGTCCTAGTGTGTTGTCATCTAACTGTCTGTGTTTACAGTTCACTGAGTGGTCCTAGTGTGTTGTCATCTAACTGTCTGTGTTTACAGTTTACTGAGTGGTCCTAGTGTGTTGTCATCTAACTGTCTGTGTTTACAGTTTACTGAGTGGTCCTAGTGTGTTGTCGTCTAACTGTCTGTGTTTACAGTTTACTGAGTGGTCCTAGTGTGTTGTCATCTAACTGTCTGTGTTTACAGTTTACTGAGTGGTCCTAGTGTGTTGTCATCTAACTGTCTGTGTTTACAGTTTACTGAGTGGTCCTAGTGTGTTGTCATCTAACTGTCTGTGTTTACAGTTCACTGAGTGGTCCTAGTGTGTTGTCATCTAACTGTCTGTGTGTACAGTTTACTGAGTGGCTCCTAGGAGACTTCCTGGACTGGAGTCTGACCACCATCTCTCAGGCCAGTGACCAGACATGGGTGTACTGTAATCCTGGACGGGGCCCTGCAGTCTCTGGTATGACACACACACACACCGTTTGTCTGTCCTCAGTTTGTGTGTGTGTGTGTGTGTTGTTGCAGTGACCAGGCCATGGGAGGTACTGTAATCCTGGACGGGGCCCTGCAGTCTCTGGTATGACACACACACACACCGTCTGTCTGTCCTCAGTGTGTCACTGAGTGGTGTGTGTGTGTGTTGTCAGGCCATGGGAGGTACTGTAATCCTGTGCCCTGCAGTCTCTGGTATGACACACACACACTAGTGTGTCTGTCCTCTAAGTGTGTGTGTGTTACAGTGATCAGGCCCTGAGTTTACAAGAGCCTACATGTACGGCTGCCATGTTTGTGGGAGATCAGAGCCTCTGTGGGTTTGGCAGGTTGGCAGGTGTTTCGTGCTGCACCTGTTGTCAGTGTTTTACGACTGAGGGAGTGTGAACGTAACTGTCTGTGGTAATTACTAGCCTGGTCACAGACCTGTGTTTACAGAACTGGTATCCCTCCCCAGGGGTGTGCTATACAGCCCTAATCTGTCAGTGTGTAGTCTATAGATATCACTGAGTCATTCTTTACCAGTGTGTAGTAGTATATAGATATACTGTCTGGTAGTCATTACTTTACCAGTGTCCTAGTAGTAGTCATCTAATGTCTGTGTTAGTCATTACTTTACCAGTGTAGTAGTATATAGATTCACTGCTGGTAGTCATTACTTTACCAGTGTAGTAGTAGTAGTATATAGATATACTGGTAGTCATTACTTTACCAGTGGGGAGTACTAGATATCCTGCTGGGTCCTTAACCAGTGTAGTAGTAGTATATAGACACACTGCTGGTAGTCATTACTTTACCAGTGTAGTAGTGTGTATATAGATATACTGCAGTAGACCACCAGTGTAGTAGTAGTAGTACTATAGATATACTGCTGGTAGGCTTTACCTGCAGTAGTAGTAGTAGTAGTAGTAGTACATAGATACACTGCTTGTCTGTCTTTCAGTGTAGTAGTAGTAGTATATAGATATTACTGTGAGTCATTACTTTACCAGTGTAGTAGTAGTATATATATATGACCTGGTAGTCGGGGCTTTACCAGTGTAGTAGTAGAGTATACACATACACCGTTTGTCTGTCTTAACCAGTGTAGTAGTGTGTAGTAGTATGTGTGTGTGCTGGTAGTCATTACTTTACCAGTGTAGTAGTAGTATGTAATCCTGGACGGGTCATTACTTTACCAGTGTAGTAGTATACAGATACACCACCGTTAGTCATTACTTTACCAGTGTGTGTAGATATACTGCTGTTGCAGTGACCAGGCCATGGGAGTAGTACTGTAATATCTGCTGGTAGTCATTACTTTACCAGTGTCTGGTATAGTACATAGATATACTGCTGGTAGTCTGTCTTTACCAGTGTAGTAGTAGATATACTGCCGATAGTGTACTTTACCAGTGTAGAGTAGTATATAGATATACTGCTGGTAGTCATTGTTTACCAGTGTAGTAGAGTATAGAGATATACTGCTGGGTTTACCAGTGTGGGAGATGGTAGGTGATATCGTGCTGCACCTGTTGTCAGTTTTTACGAGTGAGGGAGGGATAACTGCTGGAAGAAACTTTACCAGTCTGGTGGTAATTAGATAGCCTGGTCAGTCAGACCAGTGTTTAGTAGTAACTGATATCCCAGATCCTTTACCAGGGGTTGGTATACAGCCCATAACAGATCTGGGACTTTACCAGTGTAGTGTAGTAGTCTATAGATATACTGCTGGTAGTCATTACTTTACCAGTGTAGTAGTAGTAGTAGTAGTAGTATATAGATATACTGCTGGTAGTCATTACTTTACCAGTGTGTAGTAGTAGTAGTAGTAGAGATATACTGCTGGTAGTCATTACTTTACCAGTGTAGTAGTAGTAGTAGTATAGATATACTGCTGGTAGTCATTACTTTACCAGTGTAGTAGTAGTAGTAGTAGTATATAGATATACTGCTGGTAGTCATTACTTTACCAGTGTAGTAGTAGTATATATAGATATACTGCTGGTAGTCGTTACTTTACCAGTGTAGTAGTAGTAGTATATAGATATACTGCTGGTAGTCATTGTACCAGTGTAGTAGTAGTAGTAGTAGTAGTGTATGGATATACTGCAGTAGTCATTACTTTACCAGTGTAGTAGTAGTAGTATATGGATATACTGCTGGTAGTCATTACTTAACCAGTGTAGTAGTATATAGATATACTGCTGGTAGTCATTACTTTACCAGTGTAGTAGTAGTAGTATATAGATATACTGCTAGTAGTCATTACTTAACCAGTGTAGTAGTAGTATATAGATATACTGCCGGTAGTCATTACTTTACCAGTAGTAGTAGTAGTATATAGATATACTGCTAGTAGTCATTACTTTACCAGTGTAGTAGTAGTAGTATATAGATATACTGCTAGTAGTCATTACTTAACCAGTGTAGTAGTAGTATATAGATATACTGCTGGTAGTCATTACTTTACCAGTGTAGTAGTAGTAGTAGTAGTATATAGATATACTGCTGGTAGTCATTACTTTACCAGTGTAGTAGTAGTAGTAGTAGTATATAGATATACTGCTGGTAGTCATTACTTTACCAGTGTAGTAGTAGTATATAGATATACTGCTGGTAGTCATTACTTAACCAGTGTAGTAGTAGTAGTATATAGATATACTGCTAGTAGTCATTACTTAACCAGTGTAGTAGTAGTATATAGATATACTGCTGGTAGTCATTACTTTACCAGTGTAGTAGTAGTATATAGATATACTGCTGGTAGTCATTACTTTACCAATAGAGGTGCTATGGCCGACCTGCCCACACTAATCCCCAGTCCCTCACCCTCTTCCACTTTATCTTTATGTCCTATAGTTGTGGTTTCATCAACCATCTTGATATAACAGTGTATTTTAGAAGATTTTTTTCAGGTCAACTCTTGTGTTGTGTCAGTCTAAGTAGCTAATTTAATGCAACCCTCAAGCGAGCAGTGTATCAAAGGAATATTGTGGCGTTGAAACTGGCGCTACGTGTTTACGAACAGTCTCTCCTTCTCTCTGTGCTCTGTAATATGACTGGGAGGGGAAACCGGCTTTGTCTCTCTCTCTCTATGTGGCGCTCAGAGCGTTTAAAACTGGCTCTGTGTGTTCTGACGCCCCGAGGGGCTTCAACGGGCTCTAGTAAGGTCTTTGTTTTGCACAGTTGCGTTTTGAATTTGGCCAATGCAGCAAAACACTTTAAAGAGCCGCTGAGAAATGGTTTAGAAGAGTAGTTAAAATGAACCTTTATCAAACGGCAGTCCTCACTGCAACATGTAATGACATCCAGAAGGTTGAGGTTAGTGGTGATCTAATCCCAGACTACATCCAGAAGGTTGAGGTTAGTGGTGATTTAATCCCAGACTACATCCAGAAGGTTGAGGTTAGTGGTGATCTAATCCCAGACTACATCCAGAAGGTTGAGGTTAGTGGTGATCCCAGACTACATCTAATCCCAGACTACATCCAGAAGGGTGGTGATGGTTAGTGGTGATTTAATCCCAGACTACATCCAGAAGGTTGACTATCCAGAGGTTAGTGGTGATTAATCCCAGACTACATCCAGAAGGTTGAGGAGGTTCCCAGACTACATCAGAAGGTTGAGGTTAGTGGTGATTTAATCCCAGACTACATCCAGAAGGTGGAGGTTAGTGGTGATGTAATCCCAGACTACATCCAGAAGGTTGAGGTTAGTGGTGATGTAATCCCAGACTACATCCAGAAGGTTGAGGTTAGTGGTGATCTAATCCCAGACTCCATCCAGAAGGTTGAGGTTAGTGGTGATGTAATCTCAGACTCCATCCAGAAGGTTGAGGTTAGTGGTGATGTAATCCCAGACTACATCCAGAAGGTGGAGGTTAGTGGTGATCTAATCCCAGACTACATCCAGAAGGTTGAGGTTAGTGGTGATGTAATCTCAGACTCCATCCAGAAGGTTGAGGTTAGTGGTGATGTAATCCCAGACTACATCCAGAAGGTTGAGGTTAGTGGTGATGTAATCTCAGACTACATCCAGAAGGTTGAGGTTAGTGGTGATGTAATCCCAGACTACATCCAGAAGGTTGAGGTTAGTGGTGATCTCACTCTCAAAAGGGGAGGAGCCACAACATTATGAACAAAACAAGTGTTGGAATTTCACAACTTTAAAGGAAAATGTATTATTTCAATCTCATCCACGATGTTGATGTTGTTGCTCTCTCTCTCCTGTCTCTCTCTCCTCTCTACTGTCTCTCTCTCTCTCCTGTCTCTCTCTCTCCTGTCTCTCCTCTCTCCTGTCTCTCTCTCCTCTCTCTCCTGTCTCTCCTGTCTCCTGTCTCTCTCTCCTCTCTCCTGTCTCTCTCTCCTGTCTCTCGTCCCTCTCCTCTCCTGTCTCTCTCCTCTCCTCTCCTGTCTCTCTCCTCTCCTCTCCTGTCTCTCTCCTCTCCTCTCCTGTCTCTCCTCTCTCTCCTGTCTCTCCTCTCTCTCCTGTCTCCCGTCTGTCTTCTAGGCCCAGCTATTCAAGCATGGCAAGAGAGATGACTTTCTCCAGTACGGTAAGAATGTCCTTCAATAGTTGCTTTTTAATCAGCAATTTGACTTTATCCATTGTGATAAGTAGTTGTCTTACCTCCTTTATCCATTGTGATAAGTAGTTGTCTTACCTCCTTCATCCATTGTGTTAAGTAGTTGTCTTACCTCCTGCATCCATTGTGATAAGTAGTTGTCTTACCTCCTTTATCCATTGTGATAAGTAGTTGTCTTACCTCCTTTATCCATTGTGATAAGTAGTTGTCTTACCTCCTGCTTCTATTGTGATAAGTAGTTGTCTTAGCTCCTGCATCCATTGTGATAATAGCATCTGGTAAATAAATGAATTAAATGTAGGTGATCTTCTAATGTTGACTGCTGTGACCATGTCGTGATGCTGGCTGTAGGTGATGGTGTGTGATGCTAACGCTCGGTGTAAACCTAACCCCTGACATCACTGAGCCTCTCACATTAAACCAGTCTCTCTCCTGTAGTGTTTTGTCTGACCAACGTAGTGGTGAGCACATTAAACCAGTCTCCTTCCTGTAGTGTTTTGTCTGACCAACGTAGTGGTGAGCACATTAAACCAGTCTCTCCTGTAGTGTTTTGTCTGACCAACGTAGTGGTGAGCACATTAAACCAGCCTCTTTCCTGTAGTGTTTTGTCTGACCAACGTAGTGGTGAGCACATTAAACCAGCCTCTCCTGTAGTGTTTTGTCTGACCAACGTAGTGGTGAGCACATTAAACCAGCCTCTCTCCTGGTAGTGTTTTGTCTGACCAACGTAGTGATGTACATTAAACGATGTGACCCAGATTCTTCACCTGGTGGCTATTCTCCACAGCACGCTGTCTCGCCAAAACAATGATGTAACTACGTTAACAATGTAATCACAAGCAGCTGTGGCTCAAAGCAGCCTCAGAAATAGTTTCCCGTCAGCCACGTTGAATAACATCTGAGAGTGTAAACATCTAGCCAATACATTTTGAAGCATCGGTTGTGAACTTTGAGTGACGATTTGACATTTTTAAAGTCAAAGTAGAAACCCATACTCTGAGTAGTCATGTCTCCTGCTCCTGAGTCGACACCTCTGGGTGCAACGTCCTCGTCCGACTGGCTGTTTCTCTGGCCAGCTCTCATTGGCTCCTGGTGATGATCACCGCCCTGAAGAGTTGTCGTTGCACATCTCACACTACAAAGAGCCGTTCCCGAGTGCCGATAAAATGTTTAAAAATATTGTGATGGTTCAAAGAGGAGATGGGCAGCCCTCAGACTGCATCTCAGACCACGCGCCGGTGACGGTCACGCCGAGTCGGCACCCACGCGCCCCGAGTCGGCAGCCACGCGCCCCGAGTCGGCAACCACGCGCCCCGAGTCGGCACCCACGCGCCCCGAGTCGGCACCCACGCGCCCCGAGTCGGCAACCACGCGCCCCGAGTCGGCAACCCCGCGCCCCGAGTCGGCAACCACGCGCCCGAGTCGGCAACCCCGAGTCGGCAACCCCGAGTCGGCAACCCCGCGCCCCGAGTCGGCAACCCCGAGTCGGCAACCCCGCAGTCGGCCCGAGTCGGCAACCAACCCCGCGCCCGAGTCGGCAACGCCCGAGTCGGGCAACCCCGAGTCGGGTAACCCACGGCGCCCGAACTCGGCAACCCACGCGCCCCGAGCCGGCAGCCACGCGCCCCGAGCCGGCAGCCACTCGCCCCGATCCGGCACCCACGCGCCCCGAGCCGGCACCCACGCGCCGCCCCGAGCCGGCACCCACGCGCCCCGAGCCGGCACCCACGCGCCCCGAGTCGGCAGCGACACGAGGAGCTTGTCTCCAATCTCCAAAACTTGTATGGGATGGCGAAATCAAATGCCCGGTTTAACCTGTGGTGCTGCAGTGTCTGGACCAGTGTAGTGTTACCATGGTACTAGTGTGTGTGTGTGTTTTCCTCAGCTCCGGTGGTGCTGCAGTGCCTGGACCAGTGTAGTGTTACCATGGTACTAGTGTGTGTGTGTTTTCCTCAGCTCCGGTGGTGCTGCAGTGTCTGGACCAGTGTAGTGTTACCATGGTACTAGTGTGTGTGTGCACCCAGCGGTGGTGCTGCAGCACGTCGGACCAGTGTAGTGTTACCCATGGTACTAGTCGGTGCCACGCTCCCCGAGTCGGCAGCCAGTGTCTGGCCCCCGAGTAGGCAGCCATGCAGCCGGTGGTGTTTTCCTCAGCTCCAGTCGGCAGTCTGGACCAGTGTAGTGTTACCATGGTACTGTGTGTGTGTTTTCAGCCACTCCGGTGGTGCCCAGTGTCTGGACCAGCCAGTGTTACCATGGTACTAGTGTGTGTGTGTGTTCCTCAGCTCCGGTGGTGCTGCAGTGCCTGGACCAGTGTAGTGTTACCATGGTACTAGTGTGTGTGTGTGTGTTCCTCAGCTCCGGTGGTGCTGCAGTGTCTGGACCAGTGTAGTGTTACCATGGTACTAGTGTGTGTGTGTTTTCCTCAGCTCCGGTGGTGCTGCAGTGTCTGGACCAGTGTAGTGTTACCATGGTACTAGTGTGTGTGTGTTTTCCTCAGCTCCGGTGGTGCTGCGGTGTCTGGACCAGTGTCACGTGGCAGAGAGCAGCCAGGCTATGCTGAGGAAGCTGGGGGTCAAACTGGTCCAGAGACTGGGTCTGACCTTCCTCAAGCCCCGACTGGCCAAGTGGAGGTGAGACACACACACACACTGAGGTAGGAGTCAAGCTGGTACAGAGACTGTCTCCCCTTCCTCAAGCAGTGGAGGAGACCCACTCCCTCGATGTTAATTTGGGAGCCTTCGCATGCCGTTGAGCGTTAAGGGAAAGCTGGTCTCACTGTGTTGAGACCTTGTATGTTTGCTTGTCATTCAGGTATCAGAGAGGGAGTCGCTCCCTGGCAGCCAACCTGTCTCTGGCCCAGTCTGGCTCCACAGTCCAGGCTGTTAGTCCAGACATGGAGACCCAGAGCCAGGAGGAGGACTACGATATCCCAGAGGAGGTGGAGAACGTCATCGGTCAGTCAGCGTTACTCTCTCTCTCCTTCTTTCTATCTTTCTCTTTTTCTTTTTCTTTCTCTCTCTCTGGTTTCTCTCTGGTTCTCTCTCTGGTTCTCTCTCTGGTTCTCTCAGCTCTCTCTGGTTCTCTCTCTGGTTCTCTCTCTCTGGTTCTCTTCTCTGGTTCTCTCAGCTCTCTCTGGTTCAGTCTCAGCTATTCTGGTAGTCTTCTCTCTGTCTTATGGTATTCAGGTAGTGACTCTCTCAGGTAGTCTCTGGTTCTCTCTGTCTTATGGTATTCAGGTAGTGTCTCTCTGGTTCAGGTAGTCTCTGTCTTATGGTATTCAGGTAGTGTCTCTGTCTTATGGTATTCAGGTAGTGACTCTCTGGTCTCTCTCTGGTTCTTATGTAGTGATTCAGGTAGTCTCTCTCTGTCTTCTGGTATTCAGTCACAGCTATTCAGGTAGTGACTCTCTCTCTCTGTCTTATGGTATTCAGGTAGTGACTCTCTCTCTGTCTTATGGTATTCAGGTAGTGACTCTCTCTCTGTCTTATGGTATTCAGGTAGTGACTCTCTCTCTCTCTGTCTTATGGTATTCAGTCACAGCTATTCAGGTAGTGACTCTCTCTCTCTGTCTTATGGTATTCAGTCAGTGACTCTCTCTCTCTGTCTTATGGTATTCAGGTAGTGTCTCTCTCTCTCTCTCTCTGGTGTTCAGTCACAGCTATTCAGGTAGTGACTCTCTCTCTCTGTCTGTTATTTCACAGAGCAACTGTTGGGTGGGCTGGAAAGACAAGGAGACCATCTGTGCAGCTGGTCTGCTGCTAATGGTAAGTTGTCACATTGACTGAACAATGCGCCTGTCTTTCAGAAGGCAGAAGGACTTCTCTCTGGCTATAGGCAGGAGCACTGAGTTATATATTACATTTTACTCTTTATTTAACCAGGCAAGTGTTAAGAACACATTCTTATTTTCAATGATGGCCTAGGAACAGTGGGTTAACTGCCTGTTCAGGGGCAGAACAACAGATTTGTACCTTGTCAGCTCAGGGGTTTGAACTGACAACCTTCCGGTTACTAGTCCAACGCTCTAACCACTAGGCAGGAGCCCTGCCGCCCCCATATCTGTCATGTTGATGTAGTACAGAATAAATGTGGCACCTGAACAGACAAAACACCTAAAAACCCCAAAACTGCCTATAGGGAGGAGCACGCCCTCATGTTCATGAAGTACAGATGAATTGCTCAGGATCCAACATGTCTTCCTCTTTTCAGTATTGGGAGGGTGACCGGCGACTCCCCAGGGAGCTGGCTGACGAGGTGGTTGGATCTGTGTTGGAGTGTTTCAGGTATCAGCTGGTTCATTTGCAGCTTTGTCGTGTGATGTGATGCTATTTGTCTGTGCCACTGGGGATCATCTCGTCAGACAATATACAGATACATGTTAAGAGGAAAACTCAGCAAATAAAGAAACGTCCTCTCACTGGCAACGGTGTGTTAATTTCAGCAAGCTTAACATGTGTAGGTATTTGTATAAACAAAACAAGACTCAACAACTGAGAGATCAAGTTCCCACAGACATGTGACTAACAGAAATGGAATAATGTGTCCCTGAACAAAGGCGGGGTCAAAATCAAAAGTAACAGTCATCATCTGGTGTGGCCACCAGCTGCATTAAGTACTGCAGTGCATCTCCTCCTCATGGACTGCACCATATTGACCAGTTCTTGCCAGAAATGTTACCCCACTCTTCCACAAGGCACCTGCAAGTTCCCAGACATTTCCTGGGAGGAATAGCCCTCACCTCCGATCCAACAGGGTCCCAGACGGCTCAATGGGATTGAGATCCGGGCTCTTCGCTGGCCATGGCAGAACACTGGACATTCCTGTCTTGCATGAAATCACACACAGAACGAGCAGTATGGCTGGTGGCATTGTCATGCTGGGAGGGTCATGTCAGGATGAGCCTGCAGGAAGGGTACCACATGAGGAGGAGGATGTCTTCCCTGTAACGCACAGCGTTGAGATTGCCTGCAATGACAACAAGCTCTGTCCGATGATGCTGTGACACACCGCCCAGACCATGACAGACCTCCACCTCCAAATCGATCCCGCTCCAGAGTACAGGCCTGGTGTAACGCTCATTCCTTCAACGATAAACGTGAATCTACCATCACCACTGGTGAGACAAAACCGCGACTCGTCAGTGAAGAGCACTTTTTGCCAGTCCTGTCTGGTCCAGTGACGGTTTGTGCTCATGGCGACGTTGTTGCCGGTGATGTCTGGTGAGGACATGCCTTACAACAGACCTACAAGCCCTCAGTCCAGCTCTCTCTCAACCTATTACGGACAGTATGAGCACTGATGGAGGGATTGTGCGTTCCTGGTGTAACTCGCTTCAGTTGTTGTTGCCATCCTGTACCTGTCCCGCAGGTGTGATGTTCGGATGTACCGATCCTGTGCAGGTGTTGCTTTAACGTGGCTCCGCCGATGCAGGACACCGGCTGTCCACCGTGTCTCCCTGTAAGCGCTGTCTTAGGCGTCTCACAGTAAGGACATTGCAATTTATTGCCATGGCCACATCTGCAGTCCTCATGCCTCCTTGCAGCATGCCTAAGGCACGTTCACGCAGATGATCAGAGACCCTGGGCATCTTTCATTTGGTGTTTTTCAGAGTCAGTAGAAAGGCCTCTTTAGTGTCCTAAGTTTTCATAACTGTGACCTTAATTGCCTACCATCTGTAAGCTGTTAGTGTCTTAACGACCGTTCCACAGGTGCATGTTCATTAATTGTTTATGGTTCATTGAACCAGCATGGGAAACCGTGTTTAAACATTTTACAATGAAGATCTGTGAAGTTAATTTGTAAAAATCCAAATATCTTTGAAAGACAGGGTCCTGAAAAAGCTCCCAAACAGTAATTCTGATTCCCATGTAAAACAACCCTTTGAGTGATTTAAAATATGACCCATAATGTTTTTTTTGGGGGGGGGATAGAATTTTTAATCTCTTTTCCTCTCATGGCTAACTACCAGGAAGTTTATAAAGACAGGCTGAGTGGGCGAGGAGCTTATATTCATGAGCTGGCCTTGACTGACAGGTCTTTGAAAAGTTATGAAACGCGGATGCAGTGTTGCTGTAAAATCATCTCAAGCTAATTTAGTGAAACACAAAGCAATATTAAGAAATATATTTAAAAACCACGCTGTAACCGACAGTTCATTTGTTCATTAGACATGGTGGGATCTTTTTCTGCAGGTTATTAAAGTAGTGATGATATGGTGTGTGGTCCTCCCACTACCACTCAGGTAACATGTCCTCCCACTACCACCCAGGTAACATGTCCTCCCACTACCACCCAGGTAACATGTCCTCCCACTACCACCCAGGTAACATGTCCTCCCACTACCCCCCAGGTAACATGTCCTCCCACTACCACTCAGGTAACATGTCCTCCCACTACCACCCAGGTAACATGTCCTCCCACTACCACTCAGGTAACATGTCCTCCCACTACCACCCAGGTAACATGTCCTCCACTACCACCCAGGTAACATGTCCTCCCACTACCCCCCCAGGTAACATGTCCTCCCACTACCCCCCCAGGTAACATGTCCTCCCACTACCACTCAGGTAACATGTCCTCCCACTACCACTCAGGTAACATGTCCTCCCACTACCACTCAGGTAACATGTCCTCCCACTACCACCCAGGTAACATGTCCTCCCACTACCACCCAGGTAACATGTCCTCCCACTACCACCCAGGTAACATGTCCTCCCACTACCACTCAGGTAACATGTCCTCCCACTACCACCCAGGTAACATGTCCTCCCACTACCACCCAGGTAACATGTCCTCCCACTACCACCCAGGTAACATGTCCTCCCACTACCACCCAGGTAACATGTCCTCCCACTACCACCCAGGTAACATGTCCTCCCACTACCACCCAGGTAACATGTCCTCCCACTACCACTCAGGTAACATGTCCTCCCACTACCACCCAGGTAACATGTCCTCCCACTACCACCCAGGTAACATGTCCTCCCACTACCACCCAGGTAACATGTCCTCCCACTACCACTCAGGTAACATGTCCTCCCACTACCACCCAGGTAACATGTCCTCCCACTACCACCCAGGTAACATGTCCTCCCACTACCCCCCCAGGTAACATGTCCTCCCACTACCACCCAGGTAACATGTCCTCCCACTACCACCCAGGTAACATGTCCTCCCACTACCACCCAGGTAACATGTCCTCCCACTACCACCCAGGTAACATGTCCTCCCACTACCACTCAGGTAACATGTCCTCCCACTACCACCCAGGTAACATGTCCTCCCACTACCACCCAGGTAACATGTCCTCCCACTACCACCCAGGTAACATGTCCTCCCACTACCACTCAGGTAACATGTCCTCCCACTACCACCCAGGTAACATGTCCTCCCACTACCACCCAGGTAACATGTCCTCCCACTACCCCCCCAGGTAACATGTCCTCCCACTACCACCCAGGTAACATGTCCTCCCACTACCACCCAGGTAACATGTCCTCCCACTACCACCCAGGTAACATGTCCTCCCACTACCACCCAGGTAACATGTCCTCCCACTACCCCCCCAGGTAACATGTCCTCCCACTATCACTCAGGTAACATGTCCTCCCACTACCACCCAGGTAACATGTCCTCCCACTACCACTCAGGTAACATGTCCTCCCACTACCACCCAGGTAACATGTCCTCCCACTACCACCCAAAATACTACTGGTGGGGAGAATACTGCCGGTGGGAGAATACTACTGGTGGGGAGAATACTACCGGTGGGAGAATACTACTGGTGGGAGAATACTACTGGTGGGAGAATACTACTGGTGAGGAGAATACTACTGGTGGGGAGAATACTACTGGTGGGGAGAATACTACTGGTGGGAGAATACTACTGGTGGGAGAATACTACTGGTGGGAGAATACTACTGGTGGGGAGAATACTACTGGTGGGGAGAATACTACTGGTGGGAGAATACTACTGGTGGGGAGAATACTACTGGTGGGGAGAATACTACTGGTGGGGAGAATACTACTGGTGGGGAGAATACTACTGGTGAGGAGAATACTACTGGTGGGAGAATACTACTGGTGGGAGAATACTACTGGTGGGGAGAATACTACTGGTGGGGAGAATACTACTGGTGGGGAGAATACTACTGGTGGGGAGAATACTACTGGTGGGGAGAATACTACTGGTGGGAGAATACTACTGGTGGGAGAATACTACTGGTGGGGAGAATACTACTGGTGGGAGAATACTACTGGTGGGAGAATACTACTGGTGGGAGAATACTACTGGTGAGGAGAATACTACTGTTGGGGAGAATACTACTGGTGGGAGAATACTACTGGTGAGGAGAATACTACTGGTGGGAGAATACTACTGGTGGGGAGAATACTACTGGTGGGAGAATACTACTGGTGGGGAGAATACTACTGTTGGGAGAATACTACTGTTGGGAGAATACTACTGGTGGGAGAATACTACTGGTGGGAGAATACTACTGGTGGGAGAATACTACTGTTGGGAGAATACTACTGTTGGGAGAATACTACTGTTGGGAGAATACTACTGGTGAGGAGAATACTACTGGTGGGAGAATACTACTGGTGGGGAGAATACTACTGGTGAGGAGAATACTACTGGTGGGAGAATACTACTGGTGGGAGAATACTACTGGTGGGAGAATACTACTGGTGGGAGAATACTACTGGTGGGAGAATACTACTGGTGAGGAGAATACTACTGGTGGGAGAATACTACTGGTGGGAGAATACTACTGGTGGGAGAATACTACTGGTGGGAGAATACTACTGGTGAGGAGAATACTACTGGTGGGAGAATACTACTGGTGGGAGAATACTACTGGTGGGAGAATACTACTGGTGGGAGAATACTACTGGTGGGAGAATACTACTGGTGAGGAGAATACTACTGGTGGGAGAATACTACTGGTGGGGAGAATACTACTGGTGGGAGAATACTACTGGTGAGGAGAATACTACTGGTGGGGAGAATACTACTGGTGAGGAGAATACTACTGGTGGGAGAATACTACTGGTGAGGAGAATACTACTGGTGAGGAAAAGCACATTCTCTTCATGCAGATTCTAGAATATTCACATGAAAATCTGTTGCCAATTGATGGAATCCTAGCTAGTGATGTAACAAATAAATATGATTCATCTCCCGTTTTGGCAAGTCTCTTGTGATGCGGTTCAAAGCCACACTGACGGATGTGTTGACATGACAACTGCGTTGGAGTTCTGAATGACCCTTCTAATTCTATTTGCTGATATCCAACAGTCACATTTTGGCACCGTCAGAGCAGCTGTCTCGTTATATAAGTCACGCCCCTCTGCAAACACACCTTCTCCCGTGTTGGTTACGAGGCATAACTTATGACGAGTAGGTAAGAGAATATCATGTTCCCGTTGGTGTATTAAAATGAGAGTTGGGATGATGTTCCCCTACCGCCTTAATAACCCCCCCCCCCTCTTGAATCCAAGGGTTTGACATGGGGGAGGGGACCAGTCACTTTATCAATGTAGAAGCAACAGTCATTTTTCATACTTTGGTCGACACAATTTGACCTGGTTTCATCCAAATATTATTCAATTTGATGAAAACATGATTTTTAACTGTTCATGACCGTTTTTAAGGTAGTTTTTTGTGGAGCTCAGGTCAGTTTTGCGGATGTCAAATGTAATCCTTGGCGTGTGTGTGTTCTTGTTCTAGTTTCCAGGAGACAGACAACGCGTGGCATGGAGGCTGCTTGGCCCTGGCAGAGCTGGGGAGAAGAGGCCTGCTGGTGCCCTCTCGTCTCCCGGACGGTACGTAACAAAACCCTGCACACACAGCTAGCTAGAGCGGCGTGCGGGAGCTGCTTGTATTTGAACTATGACACGCAACCCCCCTTCCCTTCCCATAAACCCTCAGTCACAACAGCCATACAGAACATCAACCCCCCCTTCCCTTCCCATAAACCCTCAGTCACAACAGCCATACAGAACATCAACCCCCCCTTCCCTTCCCATAAACCCTCAGTCACAACAGCCATACAGAACAACAACCCCCTTCCCTTCCCATAAACCCTCAGTCACAACAGCCATACAGAACATCAACCCCCTTCCCTTCCCATAAATCCTCAGTCACAACAGCCATACAGAACAACAACCCCTTCCCTTCCCATAAATCCTCAGTCACAACAGCCATACAGAACAACAACCCCTTCCCTTCCCATAAATCCTCAGTCACAACAGCCATACAGAACACCAACCCCCTTCCCTTCCCATAAACCCTCAGTCACAACAGCCATACAGAACA
>NW_027010785.1:0-28618 GCF_036934945.1 Oncorhynchus masou masou | reverse complement strand
CAAACAAGCCTGGATGAAGGCAGAAGGATGTGCAACTATTGAGAAAGTGAAGAAACGATTCGACAAGGACAAGTCGAAGTACAATCCTAAAGAACTTCCACATGATCATATCAAGGCAATCTGTGCTTACTCAGGGGTCAAACTAAGATATACCCAGAGTTCAACCAAGCAGTCCGGACCAGTAGAACAGAGTACACAACCTCCTTCCAGTTCCACTCCCTTCATTTCCTCCTGACTGACGCCATTCGCCTCCTGAAACTGAACCAAAAGTCCTGTCACACCACGTATCGAAGAAGCAACATGGAGTTTGTTAGTAAAGTTAACAAAGTAATCAGATTTGGCTTCTTTGCCTCCAGCTCTCTCGACAAGGGAATTAGTACAAAATTTGGAGACAAGTCTTGCTTTGAGATAAAGACATGTTTTGGCGCTGACCTGAAGTCCTTCCCCAATCTGGGGAATCATGAAAAGGAGGTGTTGATTCCACCGTATGAAGTGTTCAGAGTTACTGCTGTGCTGAAGAAAGAGAATTATAAAAACCTTTGGTGTGATGTTGTGTACACACTAAAGAGTATCACCAAGCCCCGGAGTAACCTGAATTGCAAACTTTTTAGGTAAACAATTATTAACTAAGAAAATCTCTTGATCTTGAGTCATTGATTTAAATTATATCCAGGGTAAAACATCCACTCTGCTTATCCTCTTAAAGCCAAACAATGTGTTTTCACTGTCTAAAGATTTTAATGCAGTAAGTTCATTGGTGAATGTTAAATAGAAACCTCATCCTGACCACCAGAAATAGTGATTATTAAGATGTTTGTATTAACCTGTGTATCAGACTCCATAGGAGACTTTAAAGCACTTAAATACCTTCTGCAGCTTGTGGCAAAATGAATAAAGAAAATCATTGAGCTTGACAGCAGTATGTCTCGTCCTTTTAGTTTTCACTTTCACTGTACTACATTTAGACCGTCTGAAGATACAACATTACATGGGCCACTGATTAATATGTAATATAACATGACACGAGTTGAATTGTCCAATAAAGTGATACAGGAAACTACCAACTGGCGGGGAATATTTACTGTCCTGTCTTGCTTTGTGCAGCAAAATTAAACAATAGGTTACAACAAATGATAAAATATCCGAGACATTTTGTCTCCAATAAGAGAGAAATCAGAAAGGACAATAAGAACTGGGTCGAGACCAAGCAAGAAATAAGTCTACAAGTGGTACCTGGCAATACGCTTACTTCAATTAAGTGAATTCTGGACATCTCTTCACAAAGCGTCCCGCCCTGATTGGCCCAAAGGCATGTCACCCATCACCAGCTGATTCTCATTGCAGGTGGGGCCCGCCTCTGCCGTCATTGATTGGCTTCGAATTTTACACTAGGGGCCTCAAGGTTTGCCTTAGTTCTGTTTTCCTTATTCCCTGATAGTTGATTCATTTGTTGGTTGATTGATCAACTGATTGATCAATCACTTGATTAGTGGTATATTGGCTATTGGTTCCTGAATAGAGGGGAAAGATGATGATGAGAATTAAGGGTCTTTCGGTACTAATACGCACGCAAGCACACACGAACACATACCCTTTCTCAGTATCAGCTCAGTATGAAAGAAGTATGAACAAACCATTCTCAAAAGCCATATGGTGTTTCCTGCCTGTGTGGGGGTGTGTGTGTGAGTGTGTGTGGGTGTGTGTGTGTGTGTGTGTGTGTGTGTGTGTGTGTGTGTGTGTGTGTGTGTGTGTGTGTGTGTGTGTGTGTGTGTGTGTGTGTGTGTGTGTGTGTGTGTGTGTGTGTGTGTGTGTGTGTGTCTGTGTGTGTGTGACAGGTACTCTATATAAGTGTCAGTTCTCAGAAGCACTGAGGAGAGACTGTGACTGCCTTGTTGACAGATACAGCATCTTAAAGATGCCTGAATTTCATGCAAAGGTATGTTCTATTCCATACGTGTCTCAGACAGGGTTTACATTGCTTCTCATAGTGCAAATATCTAAAAATGAGCACACTAACTCCAAGTGAAGAAGAGGAACATTTGTTTGTATCCTTTTACACCAGAGATGGACAACCCTCCTCCTTTAGGTAACAACGTGACACTTACAGAACTTACCTGGGCTTTGGGAGAACTACGTGTTGCTATAGCTGAACTATTGCTATTGCTGAACTGGACACCAAAATCGAGAGCACCATTCGAACTGTCTCTTCCCAGGGCCAGAGTATTGTGGACCTTGAGAAAGCCTCGGAATTCAACGCTGGTCGGATCGAAGAGTTAGAGAAGCTATGCACGTCATTGCAAGATAGTGTGCAGAGGCTTTCTGTGAAAGTGGTCGACCTGGAGGGCCGATTCACACGTCATAACCTTCGCATTGTTGATCTGGCAGAGGGGGTGGAGGCTGGCTCTCGCCCCACCGACTTCTTCGCCAAGCTATTGAAGGATGCAATGGGATAGGATGTTTTGGCTTTGGATCCCCAGCTGGACCGTGCACATCGCGCCCTTGTCCCAGTGCCTGGACTGGGCCAACGTCCTCGCCCAGTAATCATCTGTTGTCACAGTTTCAAGACCAAGGATCTTATCCTGCGTGAGGCTGGAATGAGGGGCAACCTGTTACATAAAGGACATCCCTTCCGTGTCTATGAGGATTATACGCCCGATGTGGCAAAGCACTGCGCCGGCTACAGAGATGTCATGACCAAACTCTACAAACTCCATCTTCGCCTTGCAAGACTCAGAATTACCCCGCCTTCCGGTGAGAAGATTTGTCTCTCCTCGGTTTTGGACGCAGAGAAGTTTATCCGGGATTATACGCCAATCCCCCGTACAGGTTAGAGTGCCTTGTCATTGTGTGTTAGGGTCTGCTCATGGACTCGAATCCATGCTATACCATAACAGGTGAAACCATATTAAACGGTCTCAGCAAGGGCTACCGAATATGTAAGACGCGGAGCCGACCAATGGAGGGTGATCAGAGCTCTCATTTAACGTTAATGTCACTTTCATCCCGGCTGTGTTCAGAGCGATGCATATTTGGGAGGCCTTCCAGGTTTGCTCATTGACACTATCGGATGGATATACTTATATTCCCCCTTTATTTTTCAATTCTTACATTATTCTTATTACCATACCATTTATTTATTGCTTGCAGGGGACTTGGGGTGATGGTTGGGAGGGGCAGACACCTGGATAGCAAGTTGATGTTTGTGCCTTTCTGCCTTTGTCATAGCCGTGGGCCGCTCTCCCGACTAGATTCCCACCAGCCCTCTGTGGTGCTGGTGTATGTGTAGGTGTGTGTACATATAATTATTATTTGTACTTTATTATTATTTTCTCTCAGGATTTTAGTATTATGTATGTGTATATTTTAAATTAGTGTAGATTATTATTCTGGGGAATGAATGTTTGTGTATGTAGATGTGTGTGTATATGCATCTATATATATATATATATATATATATATATATATATATATATATATATATATATATATATAAGTGCGCAATGTGTTTAAGTTGCAACTTATTCTGTTTAGCTTTATTAGATGCTACTTGAACACTTTATTTGCGGGAGCCTCCTCAGTTCATATGTTAGTAGAAGTTGTAAGATGGTGAGAGGTGAACGCAGAGTTGGGATTTTATTTTTGTTTTACCTCTTGTTCGAGGTCGCGCCGTGCTTTTTTTGCATCGGCCAGACAATGTGTTTATTATTTTATTTTTATATTTTTTTTCTCGCCTATTTGTGTATGCCTGTTAAAGGTGGGTTGATGGGGGGGTAAACGTTGGGGAAAGTAGGGGAACAGGATGGAGAGTAAAGGTGAATGTCAGGGGGAGGGGTTGGTTGGAAACTGCTCGGGTGTAGGTGCTACATATGCTGATCGTGATGGTTTGGTGCGCTATCTTACCTTTTTATTGAGTTACATGTTACGCAGGCCATCATAGGAACTACAAACGAGAGGGGGGCGGGGCTTACATTCACTTCCTGGAATGTCAAGGGTTTAAACAAACCAATTAAGAGAGGCAAGGTCCTAGCCCACTTGAAAGCACTCTGGTCTGATATTATATTTTTGTAAGAAACCCATCTGAAAAACAACTCTCATAGCAGACTTAACTGTAGGTGGGTGGGGCAAGTGTGTCACTCTAACTTCTCTGCCAAAACGAGAGACACAGCGATTCTGGTACGGAAAGGAATTCCCTTTCTACGTACAGACCAAAAGATTTTAGCAAAAACTCTGGCTAACAGGCTTAGCACTTTAATTGGCAAATTGGCCCATTCGGACCAGACCGGCTTTATCCCTAACAGAATCTCATTCTTCAATCTCAGGCGCCTCTTCAACATGATGTATTCTCAGAGGTTACCTAACGTGGACCTTGCCGTTATATCTCTTGACGCCCAAAAGGCCTTCGGCCCGCTCAACTTGGTCAATCTATTCAAGGTCCTACAGAAATGTAATATTGGAGATGGGTTCAGAAATTGGATCCGGCTTTTATATAGGAACCCCTGTGCTAGAATACTCACTAACCAATCATTGTCGCCCCGATTTAACCTTTACAGAGGGACAAGGAGGGGTTGTGCGCTGTCGTCTATGCTCTTCGCCCTAATTATTGAACCTCTCGCTCAGGCGATCAGATCTCATGAACCAATACACGGCTATAATGCTAAAGATACTCCTCCCACAACTGCTCTACCTATACCAGAACATCCCAGTATTCATACCTAAATCCTTTCATAAACAACTGGACTCAATTATTGATCCATTCATCTGGGATTATAAAACACACAGGAGAGGTAAAAAACACCTCTGTAAATCCAAGATGGAAGGAGGATTGTCTCTCTCAAATGTTATATTTTACTATTGGGCCGCTAACCTCCGCACTGTTGCGTTTTTGCTGGATGACGCTCCTCCCTCATCCAGCTGGCTTAATATGGAGCGGGATGAGTGTCACCCCTTCTCTATTGGCGCTGTGATTTTTGACGCCTGTCAATCTGGAGATGTCACTTTATCGTAACAATCCTATTATACATAGCACAGTCCGAATCGGGAACCAAATTAAAGTCCACTTTGAGCTTAGACCAATGTCATTCATGCTCCCTGTCACCAGGAATCCCTCCTTTGCCCCCTCTAACCTTAATAATACCTTTGAGCGATGGGGAGAGTTGGGGATAAAAACCATATGGGATTTACTGTGTGTGTGTATATATATATATATATATATATATATATATATATATATATATATACATACATACACACACACACACACAAACACACAGTGTACATATACATATATGTTCAATATATTTTCCTTTTCCTACCAGCCCTCCCCTAATTGGAGTAAAATGGACAACAACACTGAGGCTTCAGAGTGAGTAGTAGGGATTTATCTAGGGACACTGACAGATCAATAAGGTTGCATTGCCATACTGACTAATACAACTCACAAGGTCTGAATATCAATCTTCAGTCGTTTGGCCGAAGGTTTCATCGTTTGACTCAGGTCTAGTTGGATTGAGGTAAAAATAATAGCTAATGTTTTAAGCCTTTTGGACAGTTCTCTCTCTAACGGTACATCAACTAGCGAAAGCTTGCGAAGTTAATTTACCTTTGAAACAGGAACAAAACAAAGGTTACAAAACATTTCCACACAAACAACTGCTGTTAGATAGTAATAATAGCCACTTCATAGCTTATTCATTCACCTCAGTCGAGAGGGGATGAAACATTAACTAATGTTACATGGCAGTTACAATACCATGTAACGCTCAATGAGTGAATGGGTGTGGAGTCAGGCGCAGAGAGCAAAGGATGTGGGAAAAAACACGCTTTAATGTCCAAAAACAAAGGAACAAAATAGTTATACCCAACACAGGCGTAACTATAAAACAAAATAGTACCCTTAGGTAAAATACCAGGACAGCGAGAACCCAACAAAACACTAACACCTCTCACAAATACAGAAGAACAAGCCCACACAAACAGAAGCGGCTAAATGAACTTAAATAACCCCACCCTAACAACCAAACAATGAACAGGTGAAACCAATTAGACAAAGCCAAACGAACACGGAACAAAGGATCGGTGGCAGCTAGTAGACCTGCGACGACGACCGCCGAGCGCCACCCGTACAAGAAGGGGAGCCACCTTCGGTAATATTAGTGACATACCAGCTCAGCACTTCAAATGAACATGAGTTTAACTTAACTGAAAAAAACTAAACAGCAGCTACCTTGCCTTCTACATCAGTCAAATAAAGAGTAGCCAGGTTCCATAAAGCTACCTTTTACAACTTGGTGAAAGAACATCACACGTACATATTGCATCATACTCAACTCTCCTGTGCTGGTCCAGCCAGCACAGTCCTACATCCAGTTGGATAAACACTCCAAACAGCCTACCCGACTGCTCAGAGGTGTCCGCATGGTCCTAAAGCACACGTGCCGTATTTTGGAGGGGGGGGGGGTGTATCTTGCTGATTGTCAAATTATAAATATTTAGAGACCCCCACAGTTTGATGTTGTTGCATGTATGAGCCACCCCCACCCCCCTGTGATTTGCATCCTGCATGTAACCAAAGAATCTGCGTGAAATTAAAGAGTAACAGATTATTTGAAGCCATCAAGCCTCACTCTCATTTACAATTTATTTGAATAATGAAACCAGACAGGAAACTCCCTAGCTATGACTTGTTTATTCAGTGTCTGACTGATCAAATAGAGCAAGGCAACCAGTCTGCAAACACAAGAGAAGAGAACAATAGAAGATAAGAACTGTTAACATAGAAAGTGGTGAGTTCAACTAAAACCAAGTTAGGGAACGTTTAACAACAGCAGTTGATGTTGGTTTTGTTAATGTAGCAACAAATGTACTGACAAAAATAGTAATATTATTATTGATAGAAATATTGACTTATATACCTTTAGAAATGAATCCATTTAGAATTCAGTAAACAAAACAAAAATCCATCCACCTTTTTAGTTTTTGTAGTTTTTATCAATTTAAAATATAGTGTTGCCAGTTGGACTGATATTTTGTACCTTGACTTGGGGACACCAGCCGACAACATCCGGTGAAATTGGAGGGCGCAATTCAAATAAATAATTG
Organism: Oncorhynchus masou masou; assembly: GCF_036934945.1. Lineage (NCBI taxonomy): Eukaryota > Metazoa > Chordata > Actinopteri > Salmoniformes > Salmonidae > Oncorhynchus > Oncorhynchus masou. The sequence goes on along the minus strand of NW_027010785.1, from coordinate 21,520 downwards.
AAATTTTAAACATTCATGAACATACAAGTGTCTTACATCATTTAAAAGCTTCAATTCTTGTTAATCTAACCGCATTGGGTCGCAGCTACAACATGATTGGTCGTTTTGTTAGATTTCAGTCATCCACTCTTTCAACATTCAGACAAAGGAGTACAAAAAAATAATGCTAAACTTCATCCAAACAAGTCAAACTACGTTTCTAACCAATCCTCAGCTATCCTAAAATGTAAATAAACTATAATATTTCATACGAAAAGAAGTATGTTCAATGGAAAAGTAAAATTAGTAAGCAAAAACTCTAATTTCTTGCTAGTTTTTGAAGAAAACTGTTGACTTCTAGTGGAAGGAATTGGTTTTTCTTTGGAATTGCATAGTTTCCATTATAAGAGCCTGGGACCGGTTGGTTTTTCTTTGGAATTGCAGAGTTTCCATTATAAGAGCCTGGGACCGGTTGGTTTTTCTTTGGAATTGCATAGTTTCCATTATAAGAGCCTGGGACCGGTTGGTTTTTCTTTGGAATTGCATAGTTTCCATTATAAGAGCCTGGGACCGGTTGGTTTTTCTTTGGAATTGCATAAATTCCATTATAAGAGCCTGGGACCGGTTGGTTTTCCTTTGGAATTTCGCCTGCCACATCAGACATTATTTTAACATTTCTAGAAACTTCTAAGTGTTTTCTGAGTAACAGGCAGTTTACATTGGGCACGTCAGTCAGGCGGAAATTCAGGAAAATAGATCCTATCTCTAAGAAGTTTTAAACCTGCTGAACATCCGGTCAGTGCTCTTTGATTGTGTATCCATTGTGAATCAATATCGTCAGTCACAGTTTCTATGTATTTCTCATCTTCAGATATGAGGAAAACAGCGATAATCAGAACTTGTGCTATTGTGGCAGTGATGATCTTGGTGTTGACCTGTGGTATTTACTTTGGACTGTTGAGATATATCCAGTATACAGTGGGCTCCAAAATTACTGGCACCCCTGACTGGCAATGCACAAACAATACTTTAAAAAATATAAACAATATAATTATAGAGAAACTCAAAATACCAACGTGAAAAATACTGTACTTTATTATATATATTTATTATATATTATTAGAAATGTAAAGCCTCATAGTTTGATCATCTATAACTGCATATCTGACCTGGGTTGAAATACTTACAAAATCCTTTCAAATAACTTTAGTGTTTGTTTGTCTGCCTGGAGTGCCAGATGGGTGGGGTTTGCACTTTGGGGACTTTTGTTTTGGTCTGATTGATGTGATCATTAAAAGCTCAAGTTTCTCTACTATCTATTGAGTATATGTGATAAGACAGAATATACATCAAATGAATGCACATAGGAGTAAACAAATGTTGTTCCTAAGATGTACACAGGGAAGTGGTTGGTCTTAGAAAGTAATGTATTTTACCTGTAACTAAATGGTACTTTTACAGAAGCCTTACTCACGGGACGACATGCCTTACTCACTGGACAACATGACTTACTCACTGGACGACATGCCTTACTCACTGGACATGACTTACTCACTGGACGACATGACTTACTCACTGGACGACATGACTTACTCACTGGACGACATGACTTACTCACTGGACGACATGACTTACTCACTGACGACATGCCTTACTCACTGGACGACATGACTTACTCACTGACGACATGCCTTACTCACTGGACGACATGACTTACTCACTGGACGACATGACTTACTCACTGGACGACATGCCTTACTCACTGGACGACATGACTTACTCACTGGACGACATGCCTTACTCACTGGACGACATGACTTACTCACTGGACGACATGCCTTACTCACTGGACGACATGCCTTACTCACTGGACGACATGGCTTACTCACTGGACGACATGACTTACTCACTGGACGACATGCCTTACTCACTGGACGACATGACTTACTCACTGGACGACATGCCTGACTCACTGGACGACATGCCTTACTCACTGGACGACATGCCTTACTCACTGGACGACATGCCTTACTCACTGGACGACATGCCTTACTCACTGGACGACATGCCTTACTCACTGGACGACATGCCTTACTCACTGGACGACATGACTTACTCACTGGACGACATGACTTACTCACTGGACGACATGACTTACTCACTGGACGACATGACTTACTCACTGGACGACATGCCTTACTCACTGGACGACATGCCTTACTCACTGGACGACATGCCTTACTCACTGGACGACATGCCTTACTCACTGGACGACATGCCTTACTCACTGGACGACATGCCTTACTCACTGGACGACATGACTTACTCACTGGACGACATGACTTACTCACTGGACGACATGCCTTACTCACTGGACGACATGCCTTACTCACTGGACGACATGCCTTACTCACTGGACGACATGACTTACTCACTGGACGACATGACTTACTCACTGGACGACATGCCTTACTCACTGGACGACATGACTTACTCACTGGACGACATGACTTACTCACTGGACATGACTGACTCGCTGGACGACATGACTTACTCACTGGACAACATGCCATACTCACTGGACGACATGACTTACTCACTGGACGACATGACTTACTCACTTGACGACATGACTTACTCACTGGACATGACTTACTCACTCACTAATTCAGTTGATTGCAAATGTGATGGCTGCAGAGACTACATGTACAATGACGTGAACACTACCTACCTACGTCAGAAAAACATCTTCCAGGCTGTAATGAGTCCTGGCAGGTTGAAGAGGATGAAGGGAAAGTGGACGTGCTCTGCCAGAAGAGCAGTTCATGGCTATGTACTACACTACACTATACTGTACTATATACTCATACACAAATCAAGAACCCTCCATCTACCAGGACTTCAACAAAAAAGTTTGAGAACGCAGGTGGGTGTGGAACATCATCATTCCAGTATCATTCACAGCACTTCTATCTGACTGTTGCCATTCATACTTTGAAACAGCATTTAAATGTGCAACCAGAGGGGAAACGTTCTCGACCACCGTACCTCCATACACAGAGATGTGTACAGAGCTCTCCGTCGCCCTCCATTTGGCAAATCTGACCATAAGTATATCCTCCTGATTCCTGCTTACATGTAAAAGTGGTCAGACGAAGGAGATGCTGGGAAGAGGGGGAAGGGCAATGCAAGTAGTCTGGGTAGTATGGAGTGGCAGGTGACATAGTGGTTAGTGCATTGGGCTGGTAACCAAAAGGTTACTAGATCAAATCCCTGAGCTGACAAGGTAAAAATCTGTTGTTCTACCCCTGAACAAGGCAGTTAACCTACTGTTCCTAAACCATACTTTTAAATAAGCTTTTGTTCTTAATTGACTTGCCAAGTTAAATAAAGGTTCAAAAATAAACATCTAAAAAAATAATAAAATCAGTAGACCATTTCAGACAGTCTGCAGACAGGAAAGCGGAAGTCTTCTACAAAACAACCTCTATCGGGCTCCAGTTCTGGTAAGTTCACTGTCATTTAATCAAGAAGATGATGGTCACACATCCTCAAAGAGCTGCAAACATATTCACAAATGTGGTTCTGCCTGAACTAAACACACCTTTTCCTGGAAATTTGACAAATAGCAACTAGTGGTCATCCATAACTTTGTTTCGAACTAAGGGACCGTAATCATGACTGACCAGTGACCACACAGTGCAGGGGGAGAGTTTGGGGTCATGAGTACATGTCTGTTAAGGGGACTGTTTATCTCTATAGGGATACCTTATAACAGGGGAAGTCAACCCTGGTCCTGGAGTTCCGCTGGCACTGGATGTTTTTCATTTAACCAACCTGGAATACCAGGTGTGTTGAATTTAGGAAATCACTAAGATGATCAATTAACTAAGTAGCTCAGTGTGGTGCCAAGTTGGGACAAAACCCTGCAGTACCTGGTGCTCTCCTGGAACAGGGTTGCCGACTCGTCGTGTAAAGTGGTGGAGTAAAGCAAACCATTGCATGTGGAATATGAGCTTTCTGACACAAGATCTATGAAATGGATATTGCACAGGAAACCAACTTTGTGGCCTTGTGGTTAGAGTGTCCACCCTGAGACTGAAAGGGAGTTGAGTCTTACCAAAAACTCAGGACAAATGGGACCTGATGCCTCTCTGCTTGGCACTCTGCATTCAAAAGATGGATTGAGGATGTAACGGCATATTTTCCTCTATTCCGTCCAATAAATATGACCACTGCCTTGGTGAGAGAGGGGCTATTTGGGACACACGCTCGCCGCAGGCTTTACTGCACGTCTGTAGAGAGGATGGCAGTGGGGCACTTCGGATAGCAGTGGGGCACTTCGGAGGGCAGTGGGGCACTTCGGAGGGCAGTGGGGCACTTCGGATGACAGTGGGGCACTTCGGATAGCAGTGGGGCACTTCGGATAGCAGTGGGGCACTTCGGATAGCAGTGGGGCACTTCGGATAGCAGTGGGGCACTTCGGAGGGCAGTGGGGCACTTCGGATGGCAGTGGGGCACTTCGGATGGCAGTGGGGCACTTCGGATAGCAGTGGGGCACTTCGGATGACAGTGGGGCACTTCGGATGGCAGTGGGGCACTTCGGATGGCAGTGGGGCACTTCGGATAGCAGTGGGGCACTTCGGATGGCAGTGGGGCACTTCGGATGGCAGTGGTGCACTTCGGATGGCAGTGGGGCACTTCGGATGGCAGTGGGGCACTTCGGATGACATTGGGGCACTTCGGATGGCAGTGGGGCACTTCGGATGGCAGTTGGGCACTTCGGATGGCAGTGGGGCACTTCGGATGGCAGTGGGGCACTTCGGATGGCAGTGGGGCACTTCGGATGACAGTGGGGCACTTCGGATGACAGTGGGGCACTTCGGATGACAGTGGGGCACTTCGGATGACAGTGGGGCACTTCGGATGACAGTGGGGCACTTCGGATGGCAGTGGTGCACTTCGGATGGCAGTGGGGCACTTCGGATGGCAGTGGGGCACTTCGGATGGCAGTGGGGCACTTCGGATGGCAGTGGGGCACTTCGGATGGCAGTGGGGCACTTCGGATGGCAGTGGGGCACTTTGGATGGCAGTGGGGCACTTCGGATGGCAGTGGGGCACTTCGGATTGCAAGTTTACAAACAAAAGGATGCTTCTTCGTTCAAGCATATAAAACGTACAGACTTTCTAATATAAAAGATGGGGGAACGAAAATGTTCCTTATAGTTCCTCTAATTCTAATAACTTATAAGGCAATAAATGAAGGCTATTGTGTGCAGTACATTCAAGAAATCATGAGAGTAAGTGCGAGCAAGTGCGGTCAAAAAACTCTACCGCTCCCCCGTCTAACCAAGACTCCTCCTCGTAGGCCCGACTTCCTCCCTCAAATAACCTTTCCTCCTCCTGTAGCCACCGCACCGGCCGCAATGTGGGTATTCATCTCCAATAATGTCTTCACACTAATAATATAACTAATAATGCTTTGGTTATTGTATACAAATACATCCTGTCCAAGCTTCTTCATGTTACAGAAGACTACTTACATATGAAGGCTACATACATATGCAAATCATAGTTTGTTTAAAGTAGTGTAGAGAGATACTAGTTTGGTAGAATGTATGTTTGGTAGACTCTATGTTAAAGCTGTTTTAGACATATTTGTATAAAAGACAGAACATTCAGAGCTCCATCATGTATGTGTGTGTGTATATTTATATATATATATCTCTGTATATATATTTACATATGAATGTATGTGATGAAATATTAGGTACGTACCTTAATGATTTATGTGATTACCTGATTGAGATATATTCCCTTGTTATTAGTGCACCTTAGTTTTTGGCTCCCCCTGTTGCCCATTGATCGTACTGTGGTAAGTGTGTTATTGATGGGATAAAGGCAGGAAGGCAGGAAGTTGGGCCTTCAGGTGGGAGGGAGTCCTAGCTCGACGTGGGAGAGGTATAGTCTTTTGACCATACATACACACATGAGTGTGCAAAGCTGTCATCAAGGCAAAGGTTGGCTTCTTTGAAGAATCTCAAAAATAAAATATATTTTGATTTGTTTAACACTTTTGTTTGTTACTACATGTACATGATTACGTGTTATTCCGTAGTGTTGATGTCTTCACCATTATTCGTCAATGTAGAAAATAGTACAAATAAAGAATAGGTGGACCCACATTTTTGACTGCTACTGTATATTATTATTTTTACAGGACAAATGTGAGGATGCACGTGCCCCATGACGTTTCTCATGGTACGTTCTGTTTTGTTGTCATGTGCACTAGAATGTGTGTGTGAAAAAGCATTGGGTAACATTACATCTCCTGTCCTCTTTATACCCACCATGTGTAAATCTGGTGTAAATCTATAGAAGATATATTACATGTAATATATATATATATATATATATATATATATATATATATATATTACATCTCATTAAAAAGCAACTTCACTAGTTCTCAGGTTGTTCTCTGATTGGTTTAAAATTGTAAGCAGCCGCAGTAGCACCCCTTAGCAACTAACGTCTCAAATAGGAAGCGAAAAGCTCTGTGGCTAATCTGATCAACACTGTCAGGGTTAGTAGTTCCCTGTGTCTGATGTCAGAGCTCAGTACAGCTCAATCTATCAACCACAACAAGGAGAGAACGGTCTCGTTCCAGGCCAACTATATTGCTGTTGAGCTTGACGCTACGACAAATGAGCATCAAATCGCTATACCATATGATGTGGTTAACAGATATGTTAAACAGTAATCCAGGAGATGTGAGATCTGGCAGGCGACTTCAATATAGTCAGCCTGGAACATGGCCAACATCATAAGTGGGGTTGGAGGAGAGAGAGAGGGAGGGACTTGGTTATGAAGGAAGCTTTCAGCAGCCATCTTGTTGACTGGCAGAGACAACAGAGGCCACCTGGTGGCAGTGAACTGTCATAACATCTACTGTCTATCCACAGGTTAACTGTCAAATCATCTACTGTCTATCCACAGGTTAACTGTCCTAACATCTACTGTCTATCCAGAGGTTAACTGTCCTAACATCTACTGTCTATCCACAGGTTAACTGTCCTAACATCTACTGTCTATCCACAGGTTAACTGTCCTAACATCTACTGTCTATCCACAGGTTAACTGTCCTAACATCTACTGTCTATCTACAGGTTAACTGTCCTAACATCTACTGTCTATCCACAGGTTAACTGTCCTAACATCTACTGTCTATCCACAGGTTAACTGTCATAACATCTACTGTCTATCTACAGGTTAACTGTCATAACATCTACTGTCTATCCACAGGTTAACTGTCATAACATCTACTGTCTATCCACAGGTTAACTGTCAAATCATCTACTGTCTATCCACAGGGTAACTGTCATAACATCTACTGTCTATCCACAGGTTAACTGTCATAACATCTACTGTCTATCCACAGGTTAACTGTCATAACATCTACTGTCTATCCACAGTTAACTGTCATAACATCTACAGTCTATCTACAGGTTAACTGTCAAATCATCTACTGTCTATCTACAGGTTAACTGTCATAACATCAACTGTCTATCCACAGGTTAACTGTCATAACATCTACTGTCTATCCACAGGTTAACTGTCATAACATCTACTGTCTATCCACAGGTTAACTGTCATAACATCTACTGTCTATCCACAGGATAACTGTCCTAACATCTACTGTCTATCCACAGGTTAACTGTCATAACATCTACTGTCTATATGCAGGTTAACTGTCATAACATCTACTGTCTATCCACAGGTTAACTGTCCTAACATCTACTGTCTATCCACAGGTTAACTGTCATAACATCTACTGTCTATCCACAGGTTAACTGTCATAACATCTACTGTCTATCCACAGGTTAACTGTCATAACATCTACTGTCTATCCACAGGTTAACTGTCATAACATCTACTGTCTATCCACAGGTTAACTGTCATAACATCTACTGTCTATCCACAGGTTAACTGTCATAACATCTACTGTCTATCCACAGGTTAACTGTCAAATCATCTACTGTCTATCCACAGGTTAACTGTCATAACATCTACTGTCTATCCACAGGTTAACTGTCATAACATCTACTGTCTATCTACAGGTTAACTGTTCTAACATCTACTGTCTATCTACAGGTGAACTGTCATAACATCTACTGTCTATCTACAGGTTAACTGTCATAACATCTACTGTCTATCCACAGGGTAACTGTCCTAACATCTACTGTCTATCTACAGGTTAACTGTCATAACATCTACTGTCTATCTACAGGTTAACTGTCCTAACATCTACTGTCTATCCACAGGTTAACTGTCCTAACATCTAATGTCTATCCACAGGTTAACTGTCATAACATCTACTGTCTTTCTACAGGTTAACTGTCATAACATCTACTGTCTATCCACAGGTTAACTGTCAAATCATCTACTGTCTATCCACAGGTTAACTGTCATAACATCTACTGTCTATCCACAGGTTAACTGTCATAACATCTACTGTCTATCTACAGGTTAACTGTTCTAACATCTACTGTCTATCTACAGGTTAACTGTCATAACATCTACTGTCTATCTACAGGTTAACTGTCATAACATCTACTGTCTATCCACAGGTTAACTGTCCTAACATCTACTGTCTATCTACAGGTTAACTGTCATAACATCTACTGTCTATCCACAGGTTAACTGTCCTAACATCTACTGTCTATCTACAGGTTAACTGTCCTAACATCTAATGTCTATCCACAGGTTAACTGTCCTAACATCTACTGTCTTTCTACAGGTTAACTGTCATAACATCTACTGTCTATCCACAGGTTAACTGTCCTAACATCTACTGTCTATCTACAGGTTAACTGTCATAACATCTACTGTCTATCCACAGGTTAACTGTCCTAACATCTACTGTCTATCCACAGGTTAACTGTCATAACATCTACTGTCTATCTACAGGTTAACTGTTCTAACATCTACTGTCTATCTACAGGTTAACTGTCATAACATCTACTGTCTATCCACAGGTTAACTGTCATAACATCTACTGTCTATCCACAGGTTAACTGTCATAACATCTACTGTCTATCCACAGGTTAACTGTCAAATCATCTACTGTCTATCCACAGGTTAACTGTCATAACATCTACTGTCTATCCACAGGTTAACTGTCAAATCATCTACTGTCTATCCACAGGTTAACTGTCATAACATCTACTGTCTATCCACAGGTTAACTGTCATAACATCTACTGTCTATCCACAGGTTAACTGTCCTAACATCAACTGTCTATCCACAGGTTAACTGTCCTAACATCTACTGTCTATCCACAGGTTAACTGTCAAATCATCTACTGTCTATCTACAGGTTAACTGTCATAACATCAACTGTCTATCCACAGGTTAACTGTCATAACATCTACTGTCTATCCACAGGGTAACTGTCATAACATCTACTGTCTATCCACAGGTTAACTGTCCTAACATCTACTGTCTATCCACAGGTTAACTGTCATAACATCTACTGTCTATCCACAGGTTAACTGTCATAACATCTACTGTCTATCTACAGGTTAACTGTCCTAACATCTACTGTCTATCCACAGGTTAACTGTCCTAACATCTAATGTCTATCCACAGGTTAACTGTCCTAACATCTACTGTCTTTCTACAGGTTAACTGTCATAACATCTACTGTCTATCCACAGGTTAACTGTTCTAACATCTACTGTCTATCCACAGGTTAACTGTCATAACATCTACTGTCTATCTACAGGTTAACTGTTCTAACATCTACTGTCTATCCACAGGTTAACTGTCCTAACATCTACTGTCTATCCACAGGTTAACTGTCATAACATCTACTGTCTATCTACAGGTTAACTGTTCTAACATCTACTGTCTATCTACAGGTTAACTGTCATAACATCTACTGTCTATCTACAGGTTAACTGTCATAACATCTACTGTCTATCCACAGGTTAACTGTCCTAACATCTACTGTCTATCCACAGGTTAACTGTCATAACATCTACTGTCTATCTACAGGTTAACTGTTCTAACATCTACTGTCTATCTACAGGTTAACTGTCATAACATCTACTGTCTATCTACAGGTTAACTGTCATAACATCTACTGTCTATCCACAGGTTAACTGTCATAACATCTACTGTCTATCCACAGGTTAACTGTCCTAACATCTACTGTCTATCTACAGGTTAACTGTCATAACATCTACTGTCTATCTACAGGTTAACTGTTCTAACATCTACTGTCTCTATCCACAGGTTAACTGTCATAACATCTACTGTCTATCCACAGGTTAACTGTCCTAACATCTACTGTCTATCTACAGGTTAACTGTCATAACATCTACTCTCTATCCACAGGGTAACTGTCATAACATCTACTGTCTATCCACAGGTTAACTGTCATAACATCTACAGTCTTTCCACAGGTTACGTTGACACTATATCTGTTGTTTTGACACCACTATAATACAGAATATCTCTAAGAGATGGAAATCCTATGTGTTACTGAGAAATGTATGGAACTCATCCAGTGATGTCATTATCAGTAACACAACCTGACAGATTGTGTCCATGACAACTGACCACACGGTGCAGTGGTAGACTTGGGGTCGAGGGGAGCATCAGAAAGACAGAAAAGGGGAACTTTAACCCTTTCTCAGCAGCATCACTTTTAGTTGAAAATGGGCCTGTGGTTTAACCAAGGTAGAGCTGTGTACATCCTCATGCATGTGTACGTGTGCAGACAAGAAGATCTGCATGACTTTGTTCACGTATTTGCTTGGTGCTTCAGTGTGGGAACAGGATTTGTGGTCATGTCTGCTTGTAAAGTCAGATCTCTGACCAGGTATAAGTAGATCTTGGTGCCTCAGTGTGGGAACAGGATTTGTGGTCATGTCTGCTTGTAAAGTCAGATCTCTGACCAGGTATAAGTAGATCTTGGTGCTTCAGTGTGGGAACAGGATTTGTGGTCATGTCTGCTTGTAAAGTCAGATCTCTGACCAGGTATAAGTAGATCTTGGTGCTTCAGTGTGGGAACAGGATTTGTGGTCATGTCTACTTGTAAAGTCAGATCTCTGACCAGGTATAAGTAGATCTTGGTGCCTCAGTGTGGGAACAGGATTTGTGGTCATGTCTGCTTGTAAAGTCAGATCTCTGACCAGGTATAAGTAGATCTTGGTGCCTCAGTGTGGGAACAGGATTTGTGGTCATGTCTGCTTGTAAAGTCAGATCTCTGACCAGGTATAAGTAGATCTTGGTGCCTCAGTGTGGGAACAGGATTTGTGGTCATGTCTGCTTGTAAAGTCAGATCTCTGACCAGGTATAAGTAGATCTTGGTGCCTCAGTGTGGGAACAGGATGTGTGGTCATGTCTGCTTGTAAAGTCAGATCTCTGACCAGGTATAAGTACATCTTGGTGCCTCAGTGTGGGAACAGGATTTGTGGTCATGTCTGCTTGTAAAGTCAGATCTCTGACCAGGTATAAGTAGATCTTGGTGCCTCAGTGTGCGAACAGGATTTGTGGTCATGTCTGCTTGTAAAGTCAGATCTCTGACCAGGTATAAGTAGATCTTGGTGCATCAGTGTGGGAACAGGATTTGTGGTCATGTCTGCTTGTAAAGTCAGATCTCTGACCAGGTATAAGTAGATCTTGGTGCATCAGTGTGGGAACAGGATTTGTGGTCATGTCTGCTTGTAAAGTCAGATCTCTGACCAGGTATAAGTAGATCTTGGTGCATCAGTGTGGGAACAGGATTTGTGGTCATGTCTGCTTGTAAAGTCAGATCTCTGACCAGGTATAAGTAGATCTTGGTGCATCAGTGTGGGAACAGGATTTGTGGTCATGTCTGCTTGTAAAGTCAGATCTCTGACCAGGTATAAGTAGATCTTGGTGCTTCAGTGTGGGAACAGGATTTGTGGTCATGTCTGCTTGTAAAGTCAGATCTCTGACCAGGTATAAGTAGAACTTGGTGCTTCAGTGTGGGAACAGGTTGTGTGGTCATGTCTGCTTGTAAAGTCAGATCTCTGACCAGGTATAAGTAGATCTTGGTGCATCAGTGTGGGAACAGGATTTGTGGTCATGTCTGCTTGTAAAGTCAGATCTCTGACCAGGTATAAGTAGAACTTGGTGCATCAGTGTGGGAACAGGATTTGTGGTCATGTCTGCTTGTAAAGTCAGATCTCTGACCAGGTATCAGTAGATCTTGGTGCATCAGTGTGGGAACAGGATTTGTGGTCATGTCTGCTTGTAAAGTCAGATCTCTGACCAGGTATAAGTAGATCTTGGTGCTTCAGTGTGGGAACAGGTTGTGTGGTCATGTCTGCTTGTAAAGTCAGATCTCTGACCAGGTATAAGTAGATCTTGGTGCATCAGTGTGGGAACAGGATTTGTGGTCATGTCTGCTTGTAAAGTCAGATCTCTGACCAGGTATAAGTAGAACTTGGTGCATCAGTGTGGGAACAGGATTTGTGGTCATGTCTGCTTGTAAAGTCAGATCTCTGACCAGGTATAAGTAGATCTTGGTGCATCAGTGTGGGAACAGGATTTGTGGTCATGTCTGCTTGTAAAGTCAGATCTCTGACCAGGTATAAGTAGATCTTGGTGCTTCAGTGTGGGAACAGGATGTGTGGTCATGTCTGCTTGTAAAGTCAGATCTCTGACCAGGTTTAAGTAGATCTTGGTGCCTCAGTGTGGGAACAGGATTTGTGGTCATGTCTGCTTGTAAAGTCAGATCTCTGACCAGGTATAAGTAGATCTTGGTGCCTCAGTGTGGGAACAGGATTTGTGGTCATGTCTGCTTGTAAAGTCAGATCTCTGACCAGGTATAAGTAGATCTTGGCAGACTGTCTGCAAAAACACGTCCTGAAGCTGAACAATACAAAACAACCTCTATCGGGCTCCAGTCTGGTAAGTCCAGCTATCAGATACCGTAAACCTCATTGGAATCTCTGCGTGATACGGCTTCATTAAGTGGTGGCATTGCAGTAACTGCTATCCATTTTTAAATAGTTGATCATATCAAAGCTATGTTGTATCATGTTTTTGTATTGTTATGCTGACAATACAGTATCAAACTTGTCCTACTCAGTATAGAGTTATGGAGTAAACATGATGTCAAGTGGCATGTAAATGTCCATTTTCATCTTCCTTGGGCAATGCTCAATTTCCAAAAAAGGGCAGAGATATAAGATCAACAGATTCAAAACTAACTAGTAAAAACAGCCAATGGGAGACCGTCACGAGTTTGTATTGTATGAATGAGACCTGTACTGAAGTGTCATTTTAGCTATGCAAATAGCAGATAAAGGATAAATGGCTGTCCGGAAGGAGGGAGGCGCACCAAAGTGAAGACAACTTGGTAACATCACAGCCACAAGCACCAGAGAGCTGTAACCTGATAATAACTAGGATCACCTTTGAGTCTACACTAGATTGCAATGAAGATGGTGAAGTTTGTAGTGTGGGCTGTTTTCTCATTGACCTTCAGTATGGTCAGTGGAATGGTATGTTTGTTTGTGTGCACGTGTCACATACCTTAACTGAATGTTTAAAATGAATTTTAAATCCTAAAAAGGTGAAATAGCTGAATCCTTTTCCTCCTCTCCACGGTGAGGCCTGACACCGTTCTGGACATGGCACGTTCATCTGTCCATGATGCGTACAAGGGCTGTGTTCCAGCGATGTTGACTAAGGTGAAGGTGAACCTGAACGATGAGATTACAGCCAATATGGACGACTTTGGAAGTCGTTGGACAGACCATTATGATGCTACTGACAACAAAGAATCTGATGGGGAACTTACAGTTGAACATATTGTTGCAATCAAGTTGTACTCTGGTGTTTTTTACGAAACACTCAATGATGCAGTGGGAAAAGATAAATACAAAGCAACAACCTTTGAGTTCTATGCATCTCCTGTTGTCTGATGCCATACGTATTCTGGAAGAAAAAAATCATCCCAATGAATGTTTGAAAACCGTATACCGTGGAACCAAACGTGTTTACAAGGGTCAATTAAATCAAGAAATTAGATTTGGCAAATTCCTCTCAACCTCTACTTCTCAGACTCTTTGCTGCAGAATTTGGAACTGAAAATTGTTTTGAAATTGAAACATGCTATGGTGCCTCTGTGGAAAAATATACGATCATGGGGTCACTTGAGGCAGAGATTTTGATCCCTCCTTATGAGAAATTTAAAATTGAGGAAGTGAAAAATAGAAACACAGTCAAAGACCTGTGGTGCAAAGTTGTTTTCAAACTGAAAAGTGCAACATATCTAAGTGATCTGAACTGTACTTTAGTGTAAATACAGATCAAGCCCCTGTTAGGAATCAGATAATGATTCTACTACTTTGCCGTATTTGGAGAAACAGATAGGTAATATATCCGTAGCTATTTGCATTGAGATTTAAGTTCTTAATATGACATTTTGCATTTATTGAAATCTGTCATCTAGATGGTGCCTCTGTCTACAGCTTCTATCAATACCAACACTGTCATGTTATAAACCACTGCCTTAAAATGTAAGTTATGTCAACATGGGAAATGTTAACATACCCTCATATTAGTATACAAGTTCATTCAACTCCAAATTGTACATCCAGGGTCAACTTATATTGTGTGAATACAGCAAACTATTGAGTCATGTGCGTGGTCCATATCTTTTTGAGAGATACATTCATCTTGGTTCATTTTCCGTCAAGATGTTTAAATCCAACAAGTCTACCTCTGCTTTCTATACGTTTTAGACCTAGAATCAACATGCACATCATCCAAAGGAAAAACAAAGAAATGAAGAGATATAAGAACGACCACTTGATTTCTATGCTATAACCTGTGGTGCTAAAGGAATGATATCCCATGACATTGATGTGAGGCTCTAAATAAGTCTCAGATTACATAACAACAAGCACAAATGTGGAAATATGTACTACATTTACGGGGTTATAATAAAGTATGACAATTACATAAAAGTATTAAAAACTAGTCATATTATTCACAATTACTGAATGTCCCTAACCAGTGGGTTGAATCCTTTCTCACTCATCTTACTCACAGTGTTGTTTTAAAAGTCAGAGCCATGTCTGCTACACGTTCCTGCACCATTAGAATGTTTTCTGTCTGCTTGGCCTTTATAACAATCGATCGGACAATAGCTACATCTAATCACTCAGTTGCTGAATATATCCTATAACATGTAAATATACCTGGTTCTGTCCATACTGGTCTTTATTCTGTCCCTTTGAATAAACCTCAACAACAACATTACATAATACTGTGTTCAATAGTGCCTCTAACCATTTCTGCCTTGAGATAATGTAAATTCTGCCTTGAGATAATGTAAATTCTAGCTTGAGATCATTTGAATTCAACCTTGAGGTTTTAGGCTATTGTTCCAGCCCAGCACTACAATACCTCATACCACTAGTTAAAGCCACTGTCTGCAAGGTGCCCAGTAATTTCACATACTGAAATAGACCCCTTAAGTAGTCTTTTTACATTTGTTGAAGCCATTGTCTCCACATGACTTATTGTATTTGACATTTAAGAAGAGAGGGTGGATGAGTGTGGTATTGACTTGGGAGCAGGGGGATGTTCAGTAAGAGGGGCAGTAGACCAGTCTTCTGAAAATGTACTCAACAGCATGTTACTAATTCATAGTGCTGTATGGGAATGGCTCTATCCTGCAGTACGTTATCAGGTAAAGATACAGAGCTAGCCTTGTGTTAATGTTCCTGTCCAGGCAGAACTATAAGCCTTGTGTTAATGTTCCTGTCCAGGCAGAACTATAAGCCTTGTGTTAATGTTCCTGTCCAGGCAGAACTATAAGCCTTGTGTTAATGTTCCTGTCCAGGCAGAACTATAAGCCTTGTGTTAATGTTCCTGTCCAGGCAGAACTATAAGCCTTGTGTTAATGTTCCTGTCCAGGCAGAACTATAAGCCTTGTGTTAATGTTCCTGTCCAGGCAGAACTATAAGCCTTGTGTTAATGTTCCTGTCCAGGCAGAACTATAAGCCTTGTGTTAATGTTCCTGTCCAGGCAGAACTATAAGCCTTGTGTTAATGTTCCTGCCCAGGCAGAACTATACGCCTTGTGTTAATGTTCCTGTCCAGGCAGAACTATAAGCCTTGTGTTAATGTTCCTGCCCAGGCAGAACTATACGTCTTGTGTTAATGTTCCTGTCCAGGCAGAACTATAAGCCGTGTTAATGTTCCTGTCCAGGCAGAACTATAAGCCATGTGTTAATGTTACTTTCCAGGCAGAACTCTAAGCCTTGTTAATGTTCCTGTCCAGGCAGAACTAGAAGCCTTGTGTTAATGTTACTGTCCAGGCAGAACTATAAGCCTTGTGGTAATGTTCCTGTCCAGGCAGAACTATAAGCCTTGTGTTAATGTTCCTGTCCAGGCAGAACTATAAGCCTTGTGTTAATGTTACTGTCCAGGCAGAACTATAAGTCTTGTGTTAATGTTACTGTCCAGGCAGAACTATGAGTCTTGTGTTAATGTTCCTGTCCAGGCAGAACTATAAGCCGTGTTAATGTTCCTGTCCAGGCAGAACTATAAGCCTTGTGTTAATGTTACTGTCCAGGCAGAACTATGAGCCTTGTGTTAATGTTACTGTCCAGGCAGAACTATAAGCCTTGTGTTAATGTTCCTGTCCAGACAGAACTATAAGCCTTGTGTTAATGTTACTGTCCAGGCAGAACTATAAGCCTTGTGTTAATGTTCCTGTCCAGGCAGAACTATAAGCCTTGTGTTAATGTTCCTGTCCAGGCAGAACTATAAGCCTTGTGTTAATGTTCCTGTCCAGGCAGAACTATAAGCCTTGTGTTAATGTTCCTGTCCAGGCAGAACTATACGCCTTGTGTTAATGTTCCTGTCCAGGCAGAACTATAAGCCTTGTGTTAATGTTCCTGTCCATGCAGAACTATAAGCCTTGTGTTAATGTTCCTGTCCAGGCAGAACTATAAGCCTTGTGTTAATGTTCCTGTCCAGGCAGAACTATAAGCCTTGTGTTAATGTTCCTGTCCAGGCAGAACTATAAGCCTTGTGTTAATGTTCCTGTCCAGGCAGAACTATAAGCCTTGTGTTAATGTTCCTGTCCAGGCAGAACTATAAGCCTTGTGTTAATGTTCCTGTCCAGGCAGAACTATAAGCCTTGTGTTAATGTTCCTGCCCAGGCAGAACTATACGTGTTAATGTTACCTTGTGTTAATGTTCCTGTCCAGGCAGAACTATAAGCCTTGTGTTAATGTTCCTGCCCAGGCAGAACTATACGTCTTGTGTTAATGTTCCTGTCCCAGGCAGAACTATAAGCCGTGTTAATGTTCCTGTCCAGGCAGAACTATAAGCCATGTGTTAATGTTACTTTCCAGGCAGAACTCTAAGCCTTGTTAATGTTCCTGTCCAGGCAGAACTAGAAGCCTTGTGTTAATGTTACTGTCCAGGCAGAACTATAAGCCTTGTGGTAATGTTCCTGTCCAGGCAGAACTATAAGCCTTGTGTTAATGTTCCTGTCCAGGCAGAACTATAAGCCTTGTGTTAATGTTCTGTCCGTGCGTTAAACCATAAGCTGTCCAGGCAGAACTATAAGCCTTGTGTTAATGTTACTGTCCAGGCAGAACTATAAGCCTGTCCAGTGTTAATGTTCCTGTCCAGGCAGAACTATAAGCCTTGTGTTAATGTTCCTGTCCAGGCAGAACTATAAGCCTTGTGTTAATGTTACTGTCCAGGCAGAACTATAAGTCTTGTGTTAATGTTCCTGTCCAGGCAGAACTATAAGCCTTGTTAATGTTAATGTTCCTGTCCAGGCAGAACTATAAGCCTTGTGTTAATGTTCCTGTCCAGGCAGAACTATAAGCCTTGTGTTAATGTTCCTGTCCAGGCAGAACTATAAGCCTTGTGTTAATGTTACTTCCAGGCAGAACTTAATGTTCCTGTCCATGCAGAAACTATAAGCCTTGTGTTAATGTTCCTGTCCAGGCAGAACTATAAGCCTTGTGTTAATGTTCATGTCCAGGCAGAACTATAAGCCTTGTGTTAATGTTCCTGTCCAGGCAGAACTATAAGCCTTGTGTTAATGTTCATGTCCAGGCAGAACTATAAGCCTGTCCCTGTCCAGGCAGAACTATAAGCCTTGTGTTAACGTTCCTGTCCAGGCAGAACTATAAGCCTTGTGTTAATGTTCCTGCCCAGGCAGAACTATACGCCTTGTGTTAATGTTCCTGTCCAGGCAGAACTATAAGCCTTGTGTTAATGTTCCTGTCCAGGCAGAACTATACGCCTTGTGTTAACGTTCCTGTCCAGGCAGAACTATAAGCCTTGTGTTAATGTTCCTGCCCAGGCAGAACTATACGTCTTGTGTTAATGTTCCTGTCCAGGCAGAACTATAAGCCGTGTTAATGTTCCTGTCCAGGCAGAACTATAAGCCATGTGTTAATGTTACTTTCCAGGCAGAACTCTAAGCCTTGTTAATGTTCCTGTCCAGGCAGAACTAGAAGTTACTTCCAGTGTTAATGTTACTGTCCAGGCAGAACTATAAACCTTGTGGTAATGTTCCTGTCCAGGCAGAACTATAAGCCTTGTGTTAATGTTCCTGTCCAGGCAGAACTATAAGCCTTGTGTTAATGTTTAATGTTCTGTCCAGGCAGAACTATAAGCCTTGTGTTAATGTTCCTGTGTTAATGTTACTGTCCAGGCAGAACTATAAGCCTTGTGTTAATGTTCCTGTCCAGGCAGAACTATAAGCCTTGTGTTAATGTTCCTGTCCAGGCAGAACTATAAGCCTTGTGTTAATGTTCCTGTCCAGGCAGAACTATAAGCCTTGTGTTAATGTTCCTGTCCAGGCAGAACTATAAGCCTTGTGTTAATGTTCCTGTCCAGGCAGAACTATAAGCCTTGTGTTAATGTTCCTGTCCAGGCAGAACTATAAGTTCCTTGTATAAGCCGTTTAATGTTCCTGTCCAGGCAGAACTATAAGCCTTGTGTTAATGTTACTTTCCAGGCAGAACTGCCCAGGCAGAACTAGAAGCCTAATGTTACTGTCCAGGCAGAACTATAAGCCTGTTAATGTTCCTGTCCAGGCAGAACTATAAGCCTTGTGTTAATGTTCCTGTCCAGGCAGAACTATAAGCCTTGTGTTAATGTTACTGTCCAGGCAGAACTATAAGCCTTGTGTTAATGTTACTGTCCAGGCAGAACTATAAGCTGTGTTAATGTTCCTGTCCAGGCAGAACTATAAGCCTTGTGTTAATGTTACTGTCCAGGCAGAACTATAAGTCTTGTGTTAATGTTCCTGTCCAGGCAGAACTATAAGCCGTGTGTTAATGTTCCTGTCCAGGCAGAACTATAAGCCGTGTTAATGTTCCTGTCCAGGCAGAACTATACGTGTTAATGTTACTGTCCAGGCAGAACTATAAGCCTTGTGTTAATGTTACTTTCCAGGCAGAACTCTAAGCCTTGTTAATGTTCCTGTCCAGGCAGAACTAGAAGCCTTGTGTTAATGTTACTGTCCAGGCAGAACTATAAGCCTTGTGGTAATGTTCCTGTCCAGGCAGAACTATAAGCCTTGTGTTAATGTTCCTGTCCAGGCAGAACTATAAGCCTTGTGTTAATGTTACTGTCCAGGCAGAACTATAAGCCTTGTGTTAATGTTACTGTCCAGGCAGAACTATAAGCTGTGTTAATGTTCCTGTCCAGGCAGAACTATAAGCCTTGTGTTAATGTTACTGTCCAGGCAGAACTATAAGTCTTGTGTTAATGTTCCTGTCCAGGCAGAACTATAAGCCGTGTTAATGTTCCTGTCCAGGCAGAACTATAAGCCGTGTTAATGTTCCTGTCCAGGCAGAACTATAAGCCGTGTTAATGTTCCTGTCCAGGCAGAACTATAAGCCTTGTGTTAATGTTACTGTCCAGGCAGAACTATACGTCTTGTGTTAATGTTACTGTCCAGGCAGAACTATAAGCCTTGTGTTAATGTTCCTGTCCAGGCAGAACTATAAGCCTTGTGTTAATGTTCCTGTCCAGGCAGAACTATAAGCCTTGTGTTAATGTTACTGTCCAGGCAGAACTATAAGCCTTGTGTTAATGTTCCTGTCCAGGCAGAACTATAAGCCTTGTGTTAATGTTCCTGTCCAGGCAGAACTATAAGCCTTGTGTTAATGTTCCTGTCCAGGCAGAACTATAAATGTTCCCAGGCAGAACTTGTGTTAATGTTCCTGTCCAGGCAGAACTATAAGCCTTGTGTTAATGTTCCTGTCCAGGCAGAACTATAATGTTCCTGTCCAGGCAGAACTATGTGTGTTAATGTTCCTGTCCAGGCAGAACTATAAGCCTTGTGTTAATGTTCCTGTCCAGGCAGAACTATAAGCCTTGTGTTAATGTTCCTGCCCAGGCAGAACTATACGCCTTGTGTTAATGTTCCTGTCCAGGCAGAACTATAAGCCTTGTGTTAATGTTCCTGTCCAGGCAGAACTATACGCCTTGTGTTAATGTTCCTGTCCAGGCAGAACTATAAGCCTTGTGTTAATGTTCCTGCCCAGGCAGAACTATACGTCTTGTGTTAATGTTCCTGTCCAGGCAGAACTATAAGCCTTGTGGTAATGTTCCTGTCCAGGCAGAACTATAAGCCTTGTGTTAATGTTACTTTCCAGGCAGAACTCTAAGCCTTGTTAATGTTCCTGTCCAGGCAGAACTATAAGCCTTGTGTTAATGTTACTGTCCAGGCAGAACTATAAGCCCTGTCCAGGCAGAACTTGTGGTAATGTTAATGTTCCTGTCCAGGCAGAACTATAATGTTACTGTCCAGGCAGAACTATAAGTCTTGTGTTAATGTTCCTGTCCAGGCAGAACTATAATGTTCCTGTCCAGTCAGAACTATAAGCCGTGTTAATGTTCCTGTCCAGGCAGAACTATAAGCCTTGTGTTAATGTTACTGTCCAGGCAGAACTATACGTCTTGTGTTAATGTTACTGTCCAGGCAGAACTATAAGCCATGTGTTAATGTTCCTGTCCAGGCAGAACTATAAGCCTTGTGTTAATGTTCCTGTCCAGGCAGAACTATAAGCCTTGTGTTAATGTTACTGTCCAGGCAGAACTATAAGCCTTGGTAATGTTCCTGTCCAGTCAGAACTATGAGCCTTGTGTTAATGTTCCTGTCCAGGCAGAACTATAAGCCTTGTGTTAATGTTCCTGTCCAGGCAGAACTATAAGCCTTTAATGTTCCTGTCCAGGCAGAACTAAGCCTTGTGGTAATGTTACTGTCCAGGCAGAACTATAAGCCTTGTGTTAATGTTAATGTTCCTGTCCAGGCAGAACTATAAGCCTTGTAGTAATGTTCCTGTCCAGGCAGAACTATAAGCCTTGTGTTAATGTTACTGTCCAGGCAGAACTATACATCTTGTGTTAATGTTACTGTCCAGGCAGAACTATAAGCCTTGTGGTAATGTTCCTGTCCAGGCAGAACTATACTGCCTTGTTAATGTTCCTGTCCAGGCAGAACTA
>NW_027010784.1:0-28619 GCF_036934945.1 Oncorhynchus masou masou | reverse complement strand
GTATCTTCCTGAAGGCTGTCGTGTTGCTGCATACTGGAGCCAGCAGTACCACTGTCTCTACCCCGGCACCGTAGTCAACGGTAACGCACAGTAGCACTGTCTCTACCCCGGCACCGTAGTCAACGGTAACGCCCAGTACCACTGTCTCTACCCCGGCACCGTAGTCAACGGTAACGCCCAGTACCACTGTCTCTACCCCGGCACCGTAGTCAACGGTAACGCACAGTACCACTGTCTCTACCCCGGCACCGTAGTCAACGGTAACGCACAGTACCACTGTCTCTACCCCGCACCGTAGTCAACGGTAACGCCCCAGTACCACTGTCTCTCACCCCGGCACCGTAGTCAACGGTAACGCACAGTACCACTGTCTCTACCCCGGCACCGTAGTCAACGGTAACGCACAGTACCACTGTCTCTACCCCGGCACCGTAGTCAACGGTAACGCCCCAGTACCACTGTCTCTACCCCGGCACCGTGAGTCAACGGTAACGCCCAGTACCACTGTCTCTACTCCCGGCACCGTAGTCAACGGTAACGCACAGTACCACTGTCTCTACCCCGGCACCGTGAGTCAACGGTAACGCACAGTGACTGCTTGCCCTGGCGTAACACTGTCTCTACCCCGGCACCGTAGTCAACGGTAGCAGCACAGGCGCACTGTCTCTACCCCGGCACAGTAGTCAGCACGGTAGCACAGTACCTCATCTCTGCCCGGCACCGTAGTCAGCGGTAACGCCCAGTACCACTGTCTCTGCCCCGGCACCGTAGTCAACGGTACGCCCAGATACCACTGTCTCTACCCCGGCACCGTAGTCAACGTGCGCCCAGTACCACTGTCTCTACCCCGGCACCGTAGTCAACGGTAACGCACAGTACCACTGTCTCTACCCCCTGACACCGTAGTCAACGGTAGCACAGTACCACTGTCTCTGCCCCGGCACCGTAGTCAGCGGTACGCCCAGTACCACTGTCTCCACCCCGGCACCGTGATCAACGGTGCGCCCAGTACCACTGTCTCTACCCCGGCACCGTAGTCAACGGTAGCGCCCGAGTACCACTGTCTCTACCCTGGCAATCAGGCACCGTACCACTGTCTCTACCCTGGCAATCGGTAACGCCCCAGTACCACTGTCTCTACCCCGGCACCGTAGTCCACTGTCTCTACCCTGGCAATAACGCCCAGTACCACTGTCTCTACCCCGCAATCAGCACCGTAGTTCCGCGGTAGCGTAACGTTTCCAGTCATGCCACTGTCTCTACCCCGGCACCGTGTCAACGGTAACGCCCAGTACCCCTGTCTCTACCCTGGCACCGTAGTCAGCGGTGGCAGTACCACTGTCTCTACCCCGGTCAACGGTAACGTACCACTGTCTCTACCCCGCAATCAGAGCCACGCGCCAGTACCACTGTCTCTACCCCGCAATCGTAGTCAACGTAACGTCCACTGCCCACCCGCACCGTAACGCCCAGTACCACTGTCTCTACCCCGGCACCGTAGTCCACTGTCTCTACCCCGCAATCAGTACGCACCACTGTCTCTACCCTGGCACCGTGTCAACGGTAACCCCGGCACCGTAGTCAACGGTAGCGCCCAGTACCACTGTCTGCGAACCGTAGTCAACGGTAGCACCCAGTACCACTGTCTCTGCCCCGGCACCGTAGTCCGCGGTAACACACAGTACCACTGTCTCTACCCCGGCACCGTAGTCAACGTAACCACCAGTACCACTGTCTCTACCCCGGCAATCCGTAGTCAACGGTAACTTGACAGTACCACTGTCTCCTACCCCGCGTAGTCAACGGTAACGACAGTACCACTGTCTCTACCCCGCACCGTAGTCAACGGTAACGCATAGTAGCACTGTCTCTACCCCGGCACCGTAGTCACGGTAACGCACAGTACCACTGTCTCTACCCCGGCACCGTAGTCAACGGTAACGCACAGTAGCACTGTCTCTACCCCGGCACCGTAGTCAACGGTAACGCACAGTACCACTGTCTCTACCCCGGCACCGTAGTCAACGGTAACGCACAGTACCACTGTCTCTACCCCGGCACCGTAGTCAACGGTAACGCACAGTACCACTGTCTCTACCCCGGCACCGTAGTCAACGGTAACGCACAGTAGCACTGTCTCTACCCCGGCACCGTAGTCAACGGTAACGCACAGTAGCACTGTCTCTACCCCGGCACCGTAGTCAACGGTAACGCACAGTAGCACTGTCTCTACCCCGGCACCGTAGTCAACGGTAACGCACAGTACCACTGTCTCTACCCCGGCACCGTAGTCAACGGCAACGCACAGTACCACTGTCTCTACCCCGGCACCGTAGTCAACGGTAAACGCCCCAGTACCACTGTCTCTACCCCGGCACCGTAGTCAACGGTTACGCACAGTACCACTGTCTCTACCCCGGCACCGTAAATAACGGTAACGCACAGTACCACTGTCTCTACCCCGGCACCGTAGTCAACGGTAACGCACAGTACCACTGTCTCTACCCCGGCACCGTACTCAACGGTAACGCCCAGTACCACTGTCTCTACCCCGGCACCGTAGTCAACGGTAACGCACAGTACCACTGTCTCTACCCCGGCACCGTAGTCAACGGTAACGCACAGTACCACTGTCTCTACCCCGGCACCGTAGTCAACGGTAACGCACAGTACCGCTGTCTCTACCCCGGCACCGTAGTCAACGGTAACGCACAGTACCACTGTCTCTACCCCGGCACCGTAGTCAACGGTAACGCACAGTACCACTGTCTCTACCCCGGCACCGTAGTCAACGGTAACGCACAGTACCACTGTCTCTACGCTATATAGCTGGCTTTTGGGCCAATAAAAAACTAGAAAAGCCGATAAATAACATTGGAGAAAACAACACAGCCCCTCTCCCACTGTTTTACTGTTTTCTAGTCTCATCACCAGCCAATAGTTTGGACACATCTAGTCATTTCAATCTAGGTGACCTGTTCCTTACTGAACTAATACTTGGTGTGTATTGACGTCTATCTAGCTACATTCAAGGGCACGTTTGAATTTAGGTGACCTGTTACTTTAACCCCTTCCTGTCTGTACAGGAAGTTCAGACGGTGATGACAGTGATGACCTCGTCACGGTGGAGTTTGATGACGGTGACACGGGTCGCATCCCCCTCTCCCACGTCAGACTGCTGCCCCCTGACTACAAGATACAGTGTAAGGACACAGCCCCTCCCACGCCAGACTGCTGCCCCCTGACTACAAGATACAGTGTAAGGACACAGCCCTCCCCACGTCAGACTGCTGCCCCCTGACTACAAGATACAGTGTAAGGACACAGCCCCCTCCCACGTCAGACTGCTGCCCCCTGACCCCTGACTACAAGATACAGTGTAAGGACACAGCCCCTCTCCCACGTCAGACTGCTGCCCCCTGACTACAAGATACAGTGTAAGGACACAGCCCCCTCTCCTACGTCAGACTGCTGCCCCCTGACTACAAGATACAGTGTAAGGACACAGCCCCTCTCCCACATCAGACTGCTGCCCCCTGACTACAAGATACAGTGTAAGGACACAGCCCTCGCCTCCCATCAGACTGCTGCCCCCTGACTACAAGATACAGTGTAAGGACACAGCCCCCTCTCCCACATCAGACTGCTGCCCCCTGACTATAAGATACAGTGTAAGGACACAGCCCCCTCTCCCACATCAGACTGCTGCCCCCTGACTACAAGATACAGTGTAAGGACACAGCCCCCTCTCCCACATCAGACTGCTGCCCCCTGACTACAAGATACAGTGTAAGGACACAGCCCCCTCTCCCCACATCAGACTGTTGCCCCTGACTACAAGATACAGTGTAAGGACACAGCCCCTCTCCCACATCACACTGCTGCCCCTGACCCCTACAAGATACAGTGTAAGGACACAGCCCCTTCTCCCACGTCAGACTGCTGCCCCCTGACTACAAGATACAGTGTAAGGACACAGCCCCCTCTCCCACGTCAGACTGCTGCCCCCTGACTACAAGATACAGTGTAAGGACACAGCCCCCTCTCCCACGCTCAGAATTCTGCCACCTGACTACAAGATACAGTGTAAGGACACAGCCCCCTCTCCCACGTCAGACTGCTGCCCCTGCTGACTACAAGATACAGTGTAAGGACACAGCCCCCTCTCCCACATCAGACTGCTGCCCCCTGACTACAAGATACAGTGTAAGGACACAGCCCCCCTCTCCTACATCAGACTGCTGCCCCCTGACTACAAGATACAGTGTAAGGACACAGCCCCTCTCCCACATCAGACTGCTGCCCCCTGACTACAAGATACAGTGTAAGGACACAGCCCCCTCTCCTACATCAGACTGCTGCCCCCTGAATACAAGATACAGTGTAAGGACACAGCCCTCTCCCACATCAGACTGCTGCCCCCTGACTACAAGATACAGTGTAAGGACACAGCCCCCTCTCCCACGCTCAGACTGCTGCCCCCTGACTACAAGATACAGTGTAAGGACACAGCCCCCTCTCCCACGCCAGACTGCTGCCCCCTGACTACAAGATACAGTGTAAGGACACAGCCCCCTCTCCCACGTCAGACTGCTGCCCCCTGACTACAAGATACAGTGTAAGGACACAGCCCCCTCTCCCACATCACACTGCTGCCCCCTGACTACAAGATACAGTGTAAGGACACAGCCCTCTCTCCCACGTCAGACTGCTGCCCCCTGACTACAAGATACAGTGTAAGGACACAGCCCCTCTCCCACACCAGACTGCTGCCCCCTGACTACAAGATACAGTGTAAGGACACAGCCCCCTCTCCTACATCAGACTGTTGCCCCCTGACTACAAGATACAGTGTAAGGACACAGCCCCCTCTCCCACATCAGACTGCTGCCCCCTGACTACAAGATACAGTGTAAGGACACAGCCCCCTCTCCTACATCAGACTGCTGACCCCTGACCCCTGACTACAAGATACAGTGTAAGGACACAGCCCCCTCTCCCACGTCAGACTGCTGCCCCCTGACTACAAGATACAGTGTAAGGACACAGCCCCCTCTCCTACATCAGACTGCTGCCCCCTGACCCCTGACTACAAGATACAGTGTAAGGACACAGCCCCCTCTCCCACATCAGACTGCTGCCCCCTGACTACAAGATACAGTGTAAGGACACAGCCCCCTCTCCCACGTCAGACTGCTGCCCCCTGACTACAAGATACAGTGTAAGGACACAGCCCTCTCCCACATCAGACTGCTGCCCCCTGACTACAAGATACAGTGTAAGGACACAGCCCCCTCTCCCACGTCAGACTGCTGCCCCCGACTACAAGATACAGTGTAAGGACACAGCCCTCTCCCACATCAGACTGCTGCCCCCCTGACTACAAGATACAGTGTAAGGACACAGCCCCTCTCCCACGTCAGACTGCTGCCCCCTGACTACAAGATACAGTGTAAGGACACAGCCCCCTCTCCCACGTCAGACTGCTGCCCCCTGACTACAAGATACAGTGTAAGGACACAGCCCCCTCTCCCACATCAGTCCCCTGCCCCCTGACTACAAGATACAGTGTAAGGACACAGCCCCCTCTCCCACGTCAGACTGCTGCCCCTGACTACAAGATACAGTGTAAGGACACAGCCCTCTCCCACGTCAGACTGCTGCCCCCTGACTACAAGATACAGTGTAAGGACACAGCCCCTCTCCCACATCAGACTGCTGCCCCTGACCCCTGACTACAAGATACAGTGTAAGGACACAGCCCCCTCTCCCACATCAGATTGCTGACCCCTGACTACAAGATACAGTGTAAGGACACAGCCCCCTCCCACGTCAGACTGCTGCCCCTGGACCCCTGACTACAAGATACAGTGTAAGGACACAGCCCCTCTCCTACATCAGACTGCTGCCCCCTGACTACAAGATACAGTGTAAGGACACAGCCCCCCTCTCCCACGTCAGACTGCTGCCCCCTGACTACAAGATACAGTGTAAGGACACAGCCCCCTCTCCCACATCAGACTGCTGCCCCTGACTACAAGATACAGTGTAAGGACACAGCCCCTCTCCCACGTCAGACTGCTGCCCCCTGACTACAAGATACAGTGTAAGGACACAGCCCCCTCTCCCACGTCAGACTGCTGCCCCCTGACCCCTGACTACAAGATACAGTGTAAGGACACAGCCCCTCTCCCACGTCAGACTGCTGCCCCCTGACTACAAGATACAGTGTAAGGACACAGCCCCCTCTCCCACGTCAGACTGCTGCCCCCTGACTACAAGATACAGTGTAAGGACACAGCCCCCTCTCCCACGTCAGACTGCTGCCCCCTGACCCCTGACACAAGATACAGTGCAAGGACACAGCCCCCTCCCACATCAGACTGCTGCCCCCTGACTACAAGATACAGTGTAAGGACACAGCCCCCTCTCCCACGTCAGACTGCTGCCCCCTGACTACAAGATACAGTGTAAGGACACAGCCCCCTCTCCCACATCAGACTGCTGC
The DNA here is from genome assembly GCF_036934945.1 of Oncorhynchus masou masou. Classification (NCBI taxonomy): domain Eukaryota; kingdom Metazoa; phylum Chordata; class Actinopteri; order Salmoniformes; family Salmonidae; genus Oncorhynchus; species Oncorhynchus masou. The sequence continues at coordinate 22,111 of NW_027010784.1, read as the reverse complement.
CCCTGACTACAAGATACAGTGTAAGGACACAGCCCCCTCTCTCACATCAGACTGCTGCCCCCTGACTACAAGATACAGTGTAAGGACACAGCCCCCTCTCCCACATCAGACTGCTGCCCCCTGACCCCTGACTACAAGATACAGTGTAAGGACACAGCCCCCTCTCCCACGTCAGACTGCTGCCCCTGACTACAAGATACAGTGTAAGGACACAGCCCCCTCTCCCACATCAGACTGCTGCCCCCTGACCCCTGACTACAAGATACAGTGTAAGGACACAGCCCCCTCTCCCACATCAGACTGCTGCCCCCTGACTACAAGATACAGTGTAAGGACACAGCCCCCTCTCCCACATCAGTCCCCTGCCCCCTGACTACAAGATACAGTGTAAGGACACAGCCCCCTCTCCCACGTCAGACTGCTGCCCCCTGACTACAAGATACAGTGTAAGGACACAGCCCCCTCTCCCACGTCAGACTGCTGCCCCCTGACTACAAGATACAGTGTAAGGACACAGCCCCTCTCCCACATCAGACTGCTGCCCCCTGACTACAAGATACAGTGTAAGGACACAGCCCCTCTCCCACGTCAGACTGCTGCCCCCTGACTACAAGATACAGTGTAAGGACACAGCCCCCTCTCCTACATCAGACTGCTGCCCCCTGACCCCTGACTACAAGATACAGTGTAAGGACACAGCCCCTCTCCTACATCAGACTGCTGCCCCTGACTACAAGATACAGTGTAAGGACACAGCCCCCTCTCCCACGTCAGACTGCTGCCCCCTGACTACAAGATACAGTGTAAGGACACAGCCCCCTCTCCCACATCAGACTGCTGCCCCCTGACTACAAGATACAGTGTAAGGACACAGCCCCCTCTCCCACATCAGACTGCTGCCCCCTGACTACAAGATACAGTGTAAGGACACAGCCCCTCTCCCACGCCAGACTGCTGCCCCCCTGACTACAAGATACCACAGCCCCTCTCCCACGTCAGACTGCTGCCCCTGACTACAAGATACAGTGTAAGGACACAGCCCCCTCTCCCACATCAGACTGCTGCCCCTGACTACAAGATACAGTGTAAGGACACAGCCCCTCTCCCACGTCAGACTGCTGCCCCCTGACCCCTGACTACAAGATACAGTGTAAGGACACAGCCCCCTCTCCCACGTCAGACTGCTGCCCCCTGACTACAAGATACAGTGTAAGGACACAGCCCCTCTCCCACGTCAGACTGCTGCCCCCTGACCCCTGACTACAAGATACAGTGTAAGGACACAGCCCCTCTCCTACATCAGACTGCTGCCCCCTGACTACAAGATACAGTGTAAGGACACAGCCCCCTCTCCTACATCAGACTGCTGCCCCCTGACTACAAGATACAGTGTAAGGACACAGCCCCCTCTCCCACATCACACTGCTGCCCCTGACTACAAGATACAGTGTAAGGACACAGCCCCTCTCCCACGTCAGACTGCTGCCCCCTGACTACAAGATACAGTGTAAGGACACAGCCCTCTCCCACGTCAGACTGCTGCCCCCTGACTACAAGATACAGTGTAAGGACACAGCCCTCTCCCACGTCAGACTGCTGCCCCCTGACCCCTGACTACAAGATAGAGTGTAAGGACACAGCCCCTCTCCTACATCAGACTGCTGCCCCCTGACTACAAGATACAGTGTAAGGACACAGCCCCCTCTCCTACATCAGACTGCTGCCCCCTGACTACAAGATACAGTGTAAGGACACAGCCCCCTCTCCCACATCACACTGCTGCCCCCTGACTACAAGATACAGTGTAAGGACACAGCCCCCTCTCCCACGTCAGACTGCTGCCCCCTGACTACAAGATACAGTGTAAGGACACAGCCCCTCTCCCACGTCAGACTGCTGCCCCCTGACTACAAGATACAGTGTAAGGACACAGCCCCCTCTCCCACATCAGACTGCTGCCCCCTGACTACAAGATACAGTGTAAGGACACAGCCCCCTCTCCCACGTCAGACTGTTGACCCCTGCCCCCTGACTACAAGATACAGTGTAAGGACACAGCCCCTCTCCCACGTCAGACTGCTGCCCCCTGACTACAAGATACAGTGTAAGGACACAGCCCCCCCCTCTCCCACGTCAGACTGCTGCCCCTGACTACAAGATACAGTGTAAGGACACAGCCCCTCTCCCACATCAGACTGCTGCCCCCTGACTACAAGATACAGTGTAAGGACACAGCCCCCTCTCCCACGTCAGACTGCTGCCCCCTGACTACAAGATACAGTGTAAGGACACAGCCCCCTCTCCCACGTCAGACTGCTGCCCCCTGACTACAAGATACAGTGTAAGGACACAGCCCCCTCTCCTACATCAGACTGCTGCCCCCTGACTACAAGATACAGTGTAAGGACACAGCCCCCTCTCCCACATCAGACTGCTGCCCCCTGACTACAAGATACAGTGTAAGGACACAGCCCCCTCTCCCACGTCAGACTGCTGCCCCCTGACTACAAGATACAGTGTAAGGACACAGCCCCCTCTCCCACGTCAGACTGCTGCCCCCTGACCCCTGACTACAAGATACAGTGTAAGGACACAGCCCCCTCTCCCACGTCAGACTGCTGCCCCCTGCCCCCTGACTACAAGATACAGTGTAAGGACACAGCCCCCTCTCCCACGTCAGACTGCTGCCCCCTGACTACAAGATACAGTGTAAGGACACAGCCCCCTCTCCTACATCAGACTGCTGCCCCCTGACTACAAGATACAGTGTAAGGACACAGCCCCCTCTCCCACGTCAGACTGCTGCCCCCTGACTACAAGATACAGTGTAAGGACACAGCCCCCTCTCCTACATCAGACTGCTGCCCCCTGACTACAAGATACAGTGTAAGGACACAGCCCCCTCTCCTACATCAGACTGCTGCCCCCTGACTACAAGATACAGTGTAAGGACACAGCCCCTCTCCTACATCAGACTGCTGCCCCCTGACTACAAGATACAGTGTAAGGACACAGCCCCCTCTCCTACATCAGACTGCTGCCCCCTGACTACAAGATACAGTGTAAGGACACAGCCCCCTCTCCCACATCAGACTGCTGCCCCCTGACTACAAGATACAGTGTAAGGACACAGCCCCCTCTCCCACATCAGACTGCTGCCCCCTGACTACAAGATACAGTGTAAGGACACAGCCCCCTCTCCTACATCAGACTGCTGCCCCCTGACTACAAGATACAGTGTAAGGACACAGCCCCCTCTCCCACGTCAGACTGCTGCCCCCTGACTACAAGATACAGTGTAAGGACACAGCCCCCTCTCCTACATCAGATTGCTGACCCCTGACTACAAGATACAGTGTAAGGACACAGCCCCCTCTCCCACGTCAGACTGCTGCCCCCTGACTACAAGATACAGTGTAAGGACACAGCCCCCTCTCCCACGTCAGACTGCTGCCCCCTGACTACAAGGACTCACACACACACACACACACACACACACACACACACACACACTCACACAAGGACACACACACAATGACACACACTCACACAAGGACTCACACTCACACACACACACACACACACTCACACAAGGACACTCACACACACACTCGCACAATGACACACTCACACAAGGACTCACACACACACACACTCACACAAGGACTCACACACACACACACTCACACAAGGACTCACACACACACTCACTCACACAAGGACTCACACACACACTCACTCACACACACACACACACACACACACACACACAATGACTCACACACACACACACACACACACACACACACACAAGGACACACACACACACACACACAAGGACACACACACACACACACTCAAGGACACACACACACACACACACACACAAGAACTCACACACACACACACACACACACACACACACACACACACACAAGGACTCACACACAAGGACACACACACACACAAGGACACACACACACAAAGGACTCACACACAAGGACACACACACACACAAGGACAAGGACTCACACACACAAGGACACACACACACACAAGGACACACACACACAAGGACACACACACACAAGGACACACACACACACACACAAGGACTCACACCAACACACACTCAAACAAGGACTCACACACACACACACTCAAACAAGGACTCACACACACACACACTCAAACAAGGACTCACACACACACACACTCAAACAAGGACTCACACACACACAAGGACACTCACACACAAGGACACACACTCTTGTATTCTTTCCCAGTGGGTTTGTTCAGTCTGTCTGATGATTCTGATATTAAACCTGCCCCCCTGTAGGTGCTGAGCCCTCCCCCGCGCTGCTAGTGGCCAGCTGCTCCAGGAGGCGTGTCAGGAAGTGCAGCAAGGACACCAGTGAGACGAGGCCTAAAGCAGGGGACTCCGCCCCCAAGGGCAGAGGGAGACCGGCCAAGAAACCCAAACCCAAACCTGGTGAGCCAATCAGAGACCTCGACGCTAGTTGGAAAAGCTCTAAGACTTTATAACTGCTGTGGATTCTGTTATCCCTGTTGGGTCTGTTAACCCTGTTGGGTCTGTTAACCCTGTTGGGTCTGTTAACCCTGTTGGGTCTGTTATCCCTGTTGGGTCTGTTAACCCTGTTGGGTCTGTTGGGTCTGTTAACCCTGTTGGGTCTGTTAACCCTGTTGGGTCTGTTAACCCTGTTGGGTCTGTTATCCCTGTTGGGTCTGTTATCCCTGTTGGGTCTGTTGGGTCTGTTAACCCTGTTGGGTCTGTTAACCCTGTTGGGTCTGTTATCCCTGTTGGGTCTGTTATCCCTGTTGGGTCTGTTATCCATGTTGGGTCTGTTATCCCTGTTGGGTCTGTTATCCCTGTTGGGTCTGTTGGGTCTGTTATCCCTGTTGGGTCTGTTATCCCTGTTGGGTCTGTTAACCCTGTTGGGTCTGTTAACCCTGTTGGGTCTGTTATCCCTGTTGGGTCTGTTAACCCTGTTGGGTCTGTTATCCCTGTTGGGTCTGTTATCCCTGTTGGGTCTGTTATCCCTGTTGGGTCTGTTATCCCTGTTGGGTCTGTTGGGTCTGTTATCCCTGTTGGGTCTGTTATCCCTGTTGGGTCTGTTATCCCTGTTGGGTCTGTTATCCCTGTTGGGTCTGTTATCCCTGTTGGGTCTGTTATCCCTGTTGGGTCTGTTGGGTCTGTTATCCCTGTTGGGTCTGTTATCCCTGTTGGGTCTGTTAACCCTGTTGGGTCTGTTAACCCTGTTGGGTCTGTTATCCATGTTGGGTCTGTTGGGTCTGTTATCCCTGTTGGGTCTGTTAACCCTGTTGGGTCTGTTATCCCTGTTGGGTCTGTTATCCCTGTTGGGTCTGTTATCCCTGTTGGGTCTGTTAACCCTGTTGGGTCTGTTAACCCTGTTGGGTCTGTTATCCCTGTTGGGTCTGTTAACCCTGTTGGGTCTGTTAACCCTGTTGGGTCTGTTATCCCTGTTGGGTCTGTTAACCCTGTTGGGTCTGTTATCCCTGTTGGGTCTGTTATCCCTGTTGGGTCTGTTATCCCTGTTGGGTCTGTTAACCCTGTTGGGTCTGTTAACCCTGTTGGGTCTGTTAACCCTGTTGGGTCTGTTAACCCTGTTGGGTCTGTTATCCCTGTTGGGTCTGTTAACCCTGTTGGGTCTGTTGGGTCTCTTATCCCTGTTAGGTCTGTTATCCCTGTTGGGTCTGTTATCCCTGTTGGGTCTGTTATCCCTGTTGGGTCTGTGAATTATGTTATCCCTGTTGGGTCTGTTATCCCTGTTGGGTCTGTTATCCCTGTTGGGTCTGTTATCCCTGTTGGGTCTGTTATCCCTGTTGGGTCTGTTATCCCTGTTATCCCTGTTGGGTCTGTTATCCCTGTTGGGTCTGTTATCCCTGTTGGGTCTGTTGGGTCTGTTGGGTCTGTTATCCCTGTTGGGTCTGTTATCCCTGTTGGGTCTGTTATCCCTGTTGGGTCTGTTATCCCTGTTGGGTCTGTTATCCCTGTTGGGTCTGTTATCCCTGTTGGGTCTGTTGGGTCTGTTATCCCTGTTGGGTCTGTTATCCCTGTTGGGTCTGTTATCCCTGTTGGGTCTGTTATCCCTGTTGGGTCTGTTGGGTCTGTTATCCCTGTTGGGTCTGTTAACCCTGTTGGGTCTGTTGGGTCTGTTATCCCTGTTGGGTCTGTTATCCCTGTTGGGTCTGTTATCCTTGTTGGGTCTGTTATCCCTGTTATCCCTGTTATCCCTGTTGGGTCTGTTATCCCTGTTGGGTCTTTTATCCCTGTTGGGTCTGTTATCCCTGTTGGGTCTGTTATCCCTGTTGGGTCTGTTGGGTCTGTTAACCCTGTTGGGTCTGTTATCCCTGTTGGGTCTGTTATCCCTGTTGGGTCTGTTATCCCTGTTGGGTCTGTTATCCCTGTTGGGTCTGTTATCCCTGTTGGGTCTGTTAACCCTGTTGGGTCTGTTGGGTCTGTTGGGTCTGTTATCCCTGTTGGGTCTGTTATCCCTGTTGGGTCTGTTATCCCTGTTAGGTATGTTATCCCTGTTGGGTCTGTTGGGTCTGTTATCCCTGTTATCCCTGTTGGGTCTGTTTTCCCTGTTATCCCTGTTGGGTCTGTTATCCCTGTTGGGTCTGTTATCCCTGTTGGGTCTGTTAACCCTGTTGGGTCTGTTATCCCTGTTGGGTCTGTTATCCCTGTTATCCCTGTTGGGTCTGTTATCCCTGTTGGGTCTGTTAACCCTGTTGTGTCTGTTATCCCTGTTGGGTCTGTTATCCCTGTTGGGTCTGTTATCCCTGTTGGGTCTGTTATCCCTGTTGGGTCTGTTATCCCTGTTGGGTCTGTTATCCCTGTTGGGTCTGTTATCCCTGTTGGGTCTGTTATCCCTGTTGGGTCTGTTGGGTCTGTTATCCCTGTTGGGTCTGTTATCCCTGTTGGGTCTGTTATCCCTGTTGGGTCTGTTATCCCTGTTGGGTCTGTTATCTCTGTTGGGTCTGTTATCCCTGTTGGGTCTGTTATCCCTGTTGGGCCTGTTATCCCTGTTGGGTCTGTTATCCCTGTTGGGTCTGTTATCCCTGTTGGGTCTGTTATCCCTGTTGGGTCTGTTATCCCTGTTGGGTCTGTTAACCCTGTTGGGTCTGTTATCCCTGTTGGGTCTGTTATCCCTGTTGGGTCTGTTATCCCTGTTGGGTCTGTTATCCCTGTTGGGTCTGTTGGGTCTGTTAACCCTGTTGGGTCTGTTATCCCTGTTGGGTCTGTTATCCCTGTTGGGTCTGTTATCCCTGTTGGGTCTGTTATCCCTGTTGGGTCTGTTATCCCTGTTGGGTCTGTTGGGTCTGTTGGGTCTGTTATCCCTGTTGGGTCTGTTGGTCTGTTATCCCTGTTGGGTCTGTTATCCCTGTTGGGTCTGTTGGGTCTGTTGGGTCTGTTATCCATGTTGGGTCTGTTGGGTCTGTTATCCCTGTTGGGCCTGTTATCCCTGTTGGGTCTGTTATCCCTGTTGGGTCTGTTATCCCTGTTGGGTCTGTTATCCCTGTTAGGTCTGTTATCCCTGTTGGGTATGTTATCCCTGTTGGGTCTGTTATCCCTGTTGGGTCTGTTATCCCTGTTGGGTCTGTTGGGTCTGTTATCCCTGTTGGGTCTGTTATCCCTGTTGGGTCTGTTATCCCTGTTGGGTCTGTTATCCCTGTTGGGTCTGTTATCCCTGTTGGGTCTGTTGGGTCTGTTATCCCTGTTGGGTCTGTTATCCCTGTTGGGTCTGTTATCCCTGTTGGGTCTGTTATCCCTGTTGGGTCTGTTATCCCTGTTGGGTCTGTTAACCCTGTTGGGTCTGTTATCCCTGTTGGGTCTGTTATCCCTGTTGGGTCTGTTATCCCTGTTGGGTCTGTTATCCCTGTTGGGTCTGTTATCCCAGTTGGGTCTGTTGGGTCTGTTATCCCTGTTGGGTCTGTTATCCCTGTTGGGTCTGTTATCCCTGTTGGGTCTGTTATCCCTGTTGGGTCTGTTATCCCTGTTATCCCTGTTGGGTCTGTTATCCCTGTTATCCCTGTTGGGTCTGTTATCCCTGTTGGGTCTGTTATCCCTGTTGGGTCTGTTGGGTCTGTTATCCCTGTTATCCCTGTTGGGTCTGTTATCCCTGTTGGGTCTGTTATCCCTGTTGGGTCTGTTATCCCTGTTTGGTCTGTTATCCCTGTTGGGTCTGTTATCCCTGTTGGGTCTGTTATCCCTGTTGGGTCTGTTAACCCTGTTGGGTCTGTTATCCCTGTTGGGTCTGTTATCCCTGTTGGGTCTGTTATCCCTGTTAGGTCTGTTATCCCTGTTGGGTCTGTTATCCCTGTTGGGTCTGTTATCCCTGTTGGGTCTGTTGGGTCTGTTATCCCTGTTGGGTCTGTTATCCCCGTTGGGTCTGTTAACCCTGTTGGGTCTGTTATCCCTGTTGGGTCTGTTATCCCTGTTGGGTCTGTTATCCCTGTTGGGTCTGTTATCCCTGTTATCCCTGTTGGGTCTGTTATCCCTGTTGGGTCTGTTATCCCTGTTGGGTCTGTTGGGTCTGTTATCCCTGTTATCCCTGTTGGGTCTGTTATCCCTGTTGGGTCTGTTATCCCTGTTGGGTCTGTTATCCCTGTTGGGTCTGTTATCCCTGTTGGGTCTGTTATCCCTGTTATCCCTGTTGGGTCTGTTATCCCTGTTGGGTCTGTTATCCCTGTTGGGTCTGTTATCCCTGTTGGGTCTGTTATCCCTGTTGGGTCTGTTATCCCTGTTGGGTCTGTTATCCCTGTTGGGTCTGTTATCCCTGTTATCCCTGTTGGGTCTGTTATCCCTGTTGGGTCTGTTATCCCTGTTGGGTCTGTTATCCCTGTTGGGTCTGTTAACCCTGTTGGGTCTGTTATCCCTGTTGGGTCTGTTATCCCTGTTGGGTCTGTTATCCCTGTTGGGTCTGTTATCCCTGTTGGGTCTGTTATCCCTGTTGGGTCTGTTATCCCTGTTATCCCTGTTGGGTCTGTTAACCCTGTTGGGTCTGTTATCCCTGTTGGGTCTGTTATCCCTGTTGGGTCTGTTATCCCTGTTGGGTCTGTTATCCCTGTTGGGTCTGTTATCCCTGTTGGGTCTGTTAACCCTGTTGGGTCTGTTATCCCTGTTGGGTCTGTTATCCCTGTTGGGTCTGTTATCCCTGTTGGGTCTGTTATCCCTGTTATCCCTGTTGGGTCTGTTAACCCTGTTTGGTCTGTTATCCCTGTTGGGTCTGTTAACCCTGTTGGGTCTGTTATCCCTGTTGGGTCTTTTATCCCTGTTGGGTCTGTTGGGTCTTTTATCCCTGTTGGGTCTGTTATCCCTGTTGGGTCTGTTATCCCTGTTGGGTCTGTTATCCCTGTTGGGTCTGTTATCCCTGTTGGGTCTGTTATCCCTGTTGGGTCTGTTAACCCTGTTGGGTCTGTTAACCCTGTTGGGTCTGTTATCCCTGTTGGGTCTGTTATCCCTGTTGGGTCTGTTATCCCTGTTGGGTCTGTTATCCCTGTTGGGTCTGTTGGGTCTGTTATCCCTGTTGGGTCTGTTATCCCTGTTGGGTCTGTTATCCCTGTTGGGTCTGTTAACCCTGTTGGGTCTGTTATCCCTGTTGGGTCTGTTATCCCTGTTGGGTCTGTTATCCCTGTTGGGTCTGTTATCCCTGTTGGGTCTGTTAACCCTGTTGGGTCTGTTATCCCTGTTGGGTCTGTTATCCCTGTTGGGTCTGTTATCCCTGTTGGGTCTGTTATCCCTGTTGGGTCTGTTATCCCAGTTGGGTCTGTTGGGTCTGTTATCCCTGTTGGGTCTGTTATCCCTGTTGGGTCTGTTATCCCTGTTGGGTCTGTTATCCCTGTTGGGTCTGTTATCCCTGTTGGGTCTGTTATCCCTGTTGGGTCTGTAAACTCAGGTCAGTCATTTGTTAACTCCTGCCTTTCCTTCCCTCTAGAGCCCCCATTGAGCCCAGACCCCCGGGAGACGATGCCCCCCCCGGGACCCAGCCAGGCTCCAGACAGACCTCAGCTCCCCACCAGACCAGCCCAGTACAAGCCCTCCTCCTCCCAGAGACCTGCTCAGGAAAGACCCCTGTCTGCCCCCAGGCCGGGACCAGGCCGACCCTCCAAGCCCACCAGCACCCCCAGCCTGCCTGCCCCCCCACGCAGCCAGAACCCTAGGAGACCCAGCCCAGCCTCTCCCAAGCCCCCCTCCCTCTACCACCCAGCCCCTTACGGGAAGATACTAAGGGTGGACCTGTACAGCCAACCCAACCTCACCTCTTGTAACGTCAGCACCCAACCTAACCCTAAAACCAACCCGAAGTCTAAACTCTCCCCTCCACTACTTAAACCCAACTCTACTTCCCCTATCATCAGACCCAAGCCTCTTCTACCAAACCCTAAAACCAACCTTACCACCGTACCAAAATCCAAACCTAGACCTGACTCTAGAGCAGAACTCCCTGGGCCTGCAGCTAACTTTAATCCTGATCACAACAAACCCAGAACCGCTCCCAAAGCAATCTCCAGACCCAAACAGAACCATAACAAACCCAGGCCCACCCTGGATCCTTCTACCAGGCCCAGAACCAGCCCTGGGTCTAGCTCTAGTACCTCCAAACCTAGAACCAGCCCTGGGCCCAGCTCTAGTACCTCCAAACCCAGCCCTGGGCCCAGCTCTAGTACCTCTAAACCCAGCCCCGGGCCCAGCTCTAGTACCTCTAAACCCAGACCCATCCCCGGGCCCAGCTCTAGTACCTCTAAACCCAGAACCAGCCCCGGGCCCAGCTCTAGTACCTCTAAACCCAGAACCAGCCCTGGGCCCAGCTCTAGTACCTCTAAACCCAGAACCAGCCCTGGGCCCAGCTCTAGTACCTCTAAACCCAGACCCAGCTCAGACCTCTCTGCTGTCAGATCCAGACCGGACCCTAGCACCTTTATTCCTGGTATCTCCAGACCCAGGCATGTCCTGGGGGTGGGAGGGCAGGGCGGGGTGCGACAGGGGCGTAAGGCCCTCCTAGAGGAACCCCTAGTAAAGCTGGACCACGAAGGCGTGACCTCACCCAAGACCAAGAAGACCAAGGCTCTGATGCTGCTGGAGGCCAGGGGCTTACGGCAAGAACACACACCCTCGCCACGGCCGCAGCCACCCAGAAGCCGGCGAGGGTAAAGGGGAGGGCCCGGAGAGCGAGGCGGGGCTGCTGGAGGCCAGGGGCTTACGGCAAGAACACACACCCTCGCCACGGCCGCAGCCAGCCAGAAGCCGGCGAGGGGAAAGGGGAGGGCTCCGGAGAGCGAGGCGGGGCTGCTGGAGGCCAGGGGCTTACGGCAAGAACACACACCCTCGCCACGGCCGCAGCCAGCCAGAAGCCGGCGAGGGGAAAGGGAGGGCTCCGGAGAGCGAGGCGGGGCTGCTGGAGGCCAGGGGCTTACGGCAAGAACACACACCCGCCACGGCCACAGCCACCCAGAAGCCGGCGAGGGTAAAGGGGAGGGCTACGGAGAGCGAGGCGGGGCTGCTGGGGAGAGAACCCGCCTACAGAACGCCTTCTCTGGGCAGAGAAAGAGACCGGGGTGGAGGGGGGGACAGAGAACCAAAGAGAGAGGAGAGAACAAAACAAGGGGAAGAGAAGAGAGGGGAGGAGACAGGGGAGACGAGAGGGGGGTCTCACAGCAGCAGTAGTTCAGGATCTGAGGAAGAGGAGGAGACGAGGAAGAAAACGAAGTGTAGCTCCAGCTGCTCCCACCCCTCCTCCCCAGCCTCCTCCTCCTCATCCTCCTCTAGCACCTCCTCTTCCTCTTCCTCCTCCACTGACGAGGAGTCCTCTTGTAGTTCTGACGAGGAGACCGCCCCCGCTCCCCCTGCACCTCTCCCCGTCTCCCCCCCTCCAACTACCCCACAGGAGGAGGTGGAGGTGGAGGAAGAGAAGGAGGAAGAGGAAGAAATTAAGAAGTTGAAAAAGGCGGAAGAGGAAGAGGAGGAAGAAGTATTAGAAGAAGATCAATCTCCCTCCTCTCCTCCCCGTCTATCTCCCCGTCCTCCCAGCCAGCCAGGCCCCGTGGTCGTCCAGCCCGGCAGAAGTCCCAGGGAGGTGTGGGGTCGGTGGGCAGGGCCACGGCGCAGGGAGGGGGCCCACCTCCCCACCACCAAGGAGCTGGCTAAGAGACAGCGACACGAGCGTAGAGAACAGACCCAAGATCTCTGCCTTCCTGCCTGCCAGACAGCTCTGGAAGTGGTTCGGTAATCCCACACAGGTGAGAGCGAGAACACACGCTTGGGATTGGTATTACACGCTTGGGATTGGTATTACACGCTTGGGATTGGTATTACACGCTTGGGATTGGTATTACACGCTTGGGATTGGTATTACACGCTTGGGATTGGTATTACACGCTTGGGATTGGTATTACACGCTTGGGATTGGTATTACACGCTTGGGATTGGTAGTACACGCTTGGGATTGGTAGTACACGCTTGGGATTGGTATTACACGCTTGGGATTGGTATTACACGCTTGGGATTGGTAGTACACGCTTGGGATTGGTATTACACGCTTGGGATTGGTATTACACGCTTGGGATTGGTATTACACGCTTGGGATTGGTATTACACACTTGGGCTTGATATTACACGCTTGGGCTTGGTATTACACGCTTGGGCTTGGTATTACACGCTTGGGATTGGTATTACACGCTGGGATTGGTATTACACGCTTGGGATTGGTATTACACGCTTGGGATTGGTAGTACACGCTGGGATTGGTAGTACACGCTTGGGATTGGTATTACACGCTGGGATTGGTATTACACGCTTGGGATTGGTATTACACGCTTGGGATTGGTAGTACACGCTTGGGATTGATATTACACGCTTGGGATTGGTAGTACACGCTGGGCTTGGTAGTACACGCTGGGATTGGTATTACACGCTTGGGATTGGTATTACACGCTTGGGATTGGTATTACACGCTTGGGATTGGTAGTACACGCTGGGATTGGTAGTACACGCTGGGATTGGTAGTACACGCTTGGGATTGGTAGTACACGCTGGGATTGATATTACACGCTTGGGATTGGTAGTACACGCTTGGGATTGATATTACACGCTGGGATTGGTAGTACACGCTGGGATTGGTATTACACGCTGGGATTGGTATTACACGCTGGGATTGGTATTACACGCTGGGATTGGTATTACACGCTTGGGATTGGTAGTACACGCTGGGATTGGTAGTACACGCTGGGATTGGTATTACACGCTTGGGATTGGTATTACACGCTTGGGATTGGTATTACACGCTTGGGATTGGTATTACACGCTTGGGATTGGTAGTACACGCTTGGGATTGGTAGTACACGCTTGGGATTGGTAGTACACGCTTGGGATTGGTATTACACGCTTGGGATTGGTATTACACGCTTGGGATTGGTATTACACGCTTGGGATTGGTATTACACGCTTGGGATTGGTAGTACACGCTGGGATTGGTAGTACACGCTTGGGATTGGTAGTACACGCTTGGGATTGGTATTACACGCTTGGGATTGGTATTACACGCTTGGGATTGGTATTACACGCTTGGGATTGGTATTACACGCTTGGGATTGATCATTTGAATCTCTCGATGACACTTGAGTCGATTTTTTTTTGGGGGGGGGGGTTCCAGCCAGGGAAATTTCTCCCTGCATACCCTCTGTCTGTCTTTCTGTTTGTCTGACTGTCTTTCTGACTGCCTGTCTGTCTGCCTGACTGTCTGTCTGTCTGTCTTTCTGACTGCCTGTCTGTCTGTCTGCCTGTCTGTCTGTCTGTCTGCCTGACTGCCTGCCTGCCTGTTTGTCTGACTGTCTGACTGACTGTCTGCCTGTCTGTCTCCAGAGGCGTGGTATGAAAGGCAAGGCTAAGAAGCTGTTCTACAAGGCCATCGTGCGGGGGAGAGAGATGATTGGTATCGGGGACTGCGCCGTGTTCCTTTCCGCAGGCCGACCCAACCTGCCCTTCATAGGGAAGATCCAGAGCATGTGGGAGAGCTGGGGATCCAACATGGTGGTCAGAGTCAACTGGTTTTATCACCCGGAGGAGACCAACCCTGGCAAGAAACTACACCACAAGAAGGTAGGGGTCAGGGGTTAGCTGGTTTTATCACCCAGAGGAGACCAACCCTGGCATGAAACTACATGACAAGAAGGTAGGGGTCAGGGGTTAACTGGTTTTATCACCCGGAGGAGACCAACCCTGGCAAGAAACTACACCACAAGAAGGTAGGGGTCAGAGGTTAACTGGTTTTATCACCCAGAGGAGACCAACCCTGGCATGAAACTACATGACAAGAAGGTATGGGTCAGAGGTTAACTGGTTTTATCACCCAGAGGAGACCAACCCTGGCATGAAACTACATGACAAGAAGGTAGGGGTCAGGGGTTAACTGGTTTTATCACCCAGAGGAGACCAACCCTGGCAAGAAACTACATGATAAGAAGGTAGGGGTCAGAGGTTAACTGGTTTTATCACCCAGAGGAGACCAACCCTGGCAAGAAACTACACAAGAAGGTAGGGGTCAGGGGTTAACTGGTTTTATCACCCGGAGGAGACCAACCCTGGCAAGAAACTACACCACAAGAAGGTAGGGGTCAACTGGTTTTATCACCCGGAGGAGACCAACCCTGGCAAGAAACTACACCACAAGAAGGTAGGGGTCAGGGGTTAACTGGTTTTATCACCCAGAGGAGACCAACCCTGGCATGAAACTACATGACAAGAAGGTAGGGGTCAGGGGTTAACTGGTTTTATCACCCGGAGGAGACCAACCCTGGCAAGAAACTACACCACAAGAAGGTAGGGGTCAGGGGTTAACTGGTTTTATCACCCAGAGGAGACCAACCCTGGCATGAAACTACATGACAAGAAGGTAGGGGTCAGAGGTTAACCGTTTTTATCACCCAGAGGAGACCAACCCTGGCATGAAACTACATGACAAGAAGGTAGGGGTCAGGGGTTAACTGGTTTTATCACCCAGAGGAGACCAACCCTGGCAAGAAACTACACAATAAGGTAGGGGTCAGGGGTCAGAGTTAACTGGTTTTATCTCTCTCCCTCCCCATCGCTCTCTCCCTCCCCATCTCTCTCTCCCTCCCCATCTCTCTCTCCCTCCCCATCTCTCTCTCTCCCTCCCCATCTCTCTCTCTCCCTCCCCATCTCTCTCTCTCCCTCCCCATCTCTCTCTCCCTCCCCATCTCTCTCTCCTCCCCATATCTCTCTCCCCTCCCCATATCTCTCTCCTCCCCATCTCTCTCTCCTCCCCATCTCTCTCTCTCCCTCCCCATCTCTCTCCCTCCCCATCTCTCTCTCCCCATCTCTCTCCTCCCTGTCTCTCTCTCTCTCTCCCCCCCGCCTCTCTCTCTCTCCCTCCCCATCTCTCTCCCTCCCCCATATCTCTCTCCCTCCCCATCTCTCTCTCCCTCCCCATCTCTCTCTCCCCCCTCCCCATCTCTCTCTCCCTCCCCATCTCTCTCTCTCTCCCCATCTCTCTCTCCCTCCCCATCTCTCTCTCTCCCTCCCCATCTCTCTCTCTCTCCCCATCTCTCTCTCTCCTCCCCATCTCTCTCTCCCCATCTCTCTCTCTCCCCCATCTCTCTCTCCCTCCCCATCTCTCTCTCCCTCCCCCATCTCTCTCTCCCTCCCCGTCTCTCTCTCCCTCCCCATCTCTCTCTCCTCCCCATCTCTCTCTCCTTCCCCATCTCTCTCTCCCCCCATCTCTCCCTCCCCTGTCTCTCTCTCTCTCTCTCTCTCTCCCCCTTCTCTCTCTCTCTCTCTCCCCGTCTCTCTCCCCCCGTCTCTCCCCCTCGTCTCTCCGCCCATCTCTCTCTCCTAGAACTGGGATCAGATGTCTGGTCAGTCTCTTCCTTCATCTCTGCTCTCCTCTAACCAGAGGAAAGACTTCATGGAGGTGAGACGACCCTACCACACCACACACACACCCTACCACACCACACACCCTACCACACCCTACCACACACACACCCTACCACACACACCCTACTACACCACACACACACACTACCACACCACACACACCCTACCACACACTACCACACACTACCACACCCTACTACACCACACACACACCCTACCACACCACACACACACCCTACCACACCACACACACACCCTACCACACCCTACCACACACACACCCTACCACACACACCCTACTACACCACACACACACCCTACCACACCACACACACACCCTACCACACCCTACCACACCACACACACACCCTACCACACACACACCCTACCACACCACACACACACCCTACCACACCACACACACACCCTACCACACCACACACACACACACACACACTACCACACCCTACCACACCCTACCACACCACACACCGCCCTACCACACCCCCTACCACACCCTACCACACCCACCCTACCACACCACACACACCCCCTGCCACACCCCCACACACACCCTACCACACCACACACCCTACCACACCACACACACACACCTACCACACCCACCCTACCCTAACACACCACACACACCCTGCCACACTCCCCCTACCACACCCCCCCCACACACACCCCCACACACACCCTACCACCCCCCCCACACACCCTACCCCCACACACCCTACCACACATCCTACCCCCACACACACCCTACCCCACACACACCCTACCACATCCCACACACCCCCTACACACCACACCACCACACACACCCTACCACACCCTACCACACACACCCTACCACACCACACACACACCCTACCACACCACACACACACCCTACCACACCCTACCACACACCCTACCACACCCTACCACACCACACACACACACACTACCACACACTACCACACCACACACCCCCTACCACACCCACCCTACCACACCACACACCCACCCTACCACACCACACACCCCGCCCTACCACACCCTACCACACCACACACACCCTGCCACACCCCCCACACACCCTACCACACCACACACCCTACCACACCACACACACACCCTACCACACCCACCCTACCCTAACACACCACACACACACCCTACCACACCCTACCACACCACATACCACACACCCTACCACACTCCCCCTACCACACACACCCCTACCACACCCCCACACCCTCCCACACCACACCCCCACACACACCCTACCACCCCCCCCCACACCCTACCCCCACACACACCCTACCCCCACACACCCTACCCCCACACACCCCTACCCCCACACACACCCTACCCCCACACACACCCTACCCACACACACACCCTACCCACACACACACCCTACACCCACACACACCCTACACCCACACACACCCTCACCCACACCACACCCTACCCCCACACCCTACCCCACCACACCCTACCCCCACACCTACCACACCCTACCCCCACACCCTACCCCCACACCTTACCACACCACACCCTACCCCCACACCCTACCACACCACACCCTACCACACCACACCCTACCACACCACACTCTACCACACCACACTCTACCACACCACACCCTACCACACTACACCCTACCAGACCACACTCTACCACACCACACTCTACCACACCACACTCTACCACACCCTACCACACCACGCCACACCCTACCACACACCCTACCCCCACACCACACCCTACCCCCACACACACCCTGCCACACCACACCCTACCCCCACACACACCCTACCGCCACACACCCCTACCACACCCTACCCCCACACACACCCTGCCACACCACACCCCACCCCCACACACACACCCACACACACACACACACACCCTACCCACACACCCTACACCCACACACACCCTACCCCACACCACACCCTACCCCACACCACACCCCTGCCCCCACACCCTACCACACCCTACCCCCACACCTTACCACACCACACCCTACCCCCACACCACACCCTACCACACTCTACCACACCCTACCACACCCTACCAAACCACACCCTACCACACCACACCCTACCACACCACACTCTACCACACCACACCCTACCACACCACACCCTACCACACCACACTACCACACCACACTACCACACCCTACCACACCACACACTAACACACCTTATTTGTTGTTAATGTGTCCCTGCAGCGGGCTCTGTACCAGTCGTCCCACAGCGATGAGAACGATGTCCAGACGGTCAGTCACAAGTGTCTGGTGGTCAGCGTGTCGGAGTACGAAAGCATGACTCTGACGCGTCGCTACGCCGACAGCCAAGACCTGTACTACCTGGCCGGGACATACGAGCCCACCACGGGTATGATCTACAACACGGACGGAGTCCCCATCATCTGGATGGACGACACGCCTAACGACACCCGACCAACGCCAAGCTCGATCCGGCGCTCATAGCGTTTGATCCAACGACCGAAGACCACCTGAGAGACGAATGGACCGCATTCAGAAACTCTTGAAACACAAGGGTCTTCTCTATAAACACACCCAGACGCCTACCTGTAAATACAATAGTTCTAACACTGGTAGATGTGTATAAAAGACAGGAAGTGGTTTTATTTTCCAGGGAAGACATCCTCCTGGCTGATCGTGGCCGTGAGTCACAGTAGTTTTGATGAGAGGAGGTTTGTCATTCATCACCCAGACGTATCACACTAACGAGAGAGAGACCTGCTGACAATCCCAACAATGGGGGTGGGGATACAGTCCTGTGTTCTGATTGGTGCCTGTCCTGTCTGGACCCGCCTACTCCCCCATGACCTTATCACCCTGCTGGTGTTCACAGGGTTCTGATGGCCTGATGTTTTGAGATATTATGAGTGTTTCTCTGGAGTGAACACACTCTTATTGCCCCCCCCCCCTGGTCCCCATCTATCTGCCCCCCTGGTCCCCATCTATCTGTCCCCCCCTGGTCCCCATCTATCTGCCCCCCCTGGGTCCCCATCTATCTGCCCCCTGGTCCCCATCTATCTGCCCCCTGGTCCCCATCTATCTGTCCCCCTGGTCCCCATCTATCTGCCCCCCTGGTCCCCATCTATCTGCCATCTATCTGCCCCCCCCTGGTCCCCATCTATCTGCCCCCCCTGGACCCCATCTATCTCGCCCCTGGTCCCCATCTATCTGCCCCCTGTCCCCAGCCCCCCCCCTGGTCCCCATCTATCTGCCCCCCAGCGGGGTTTCAGCCTTTTCTCCGTCCCGACACACCCCATGAATATCTCTGTACGGTACGGGGGAAATATTTAGAAAATACTAAACGTTTGTTTTGTAATGTCTTTGAGCTGAGGAGGAGGGAGTGGAGGTGGTGCGGAGAGGGAAGAGGAGTAGGGAAAAGTGGAGGAGGGAAAGGGGGAGGAGGAGGAGGGAAAAGGGGGAGGAGGAAGGGAGGAGGGAAAAGGGATGAAGAGGGGGAGGAGGAGGAAGAGGAGGGAAGGGGGAGGAGGGGATAGGGAGGAAGAGGGGGAGGGGAGGAGGGAAAAGGGGAGGGAAGAGGGGAAGAGGAGGAGGGAAAAGGGTTTGTTTCTTTTTTACTGAAGCAATCACCGTAATCAGTGTTTCTCCCGGATATCCATTTAGCAGATCAATATTTATAGTTGATCAATAAAGAGATACATCTATCGATTGTCGTCTCCTGAATGATGTCTCCTGCCTTATCGGACCTACTAGATCATTAGCCGATCAATCCTATTGTATTTCAAGTATCTTTTGTTTTTACAATAACATGTGTCCTCAAGTGCTGTGCCGGACAATGTCCTGTCCCATGAGCAGCGGCCCAGTTACCCCGGGAACCCCCCAGAAGGAGAAACCATGTTCAGCTGGACTCCATTTTGTGTCAGCAATGAAGCTGGTTCCTGTTTTAAAATGGAGGAGAGTTTTCCTCTTAGGGTCTCCATGCTGAACACTCACTCACTCACACACTCCTCTCCCTCCGCTGTGTGTAGACACCAACCTCAGCATCATGTTGCCCTGAGAGCTGACGTACCACAGAGGTACTCTCCACACACACACACTACTCCCTCCGTCTGTGTGTATACACCAACCTCAGCATCATGTTGCCCTGAGAGCTGACGTACCACACAGAGGTACTCCACACACACACACACTACTCTCCCTCCGCTGTGTGTATACACCAACCTCAGCATCATGTTGCCCTGAGAGCTGACGTGATTTCGCAGAGGTACTCTCCACACACACACACTCCTCTCCCTCCGCTGTGTGTATACACCAACCTCAGCATCATGTTGCCCTGAGAGCTGACGTATCACAGAGGTACTCTCCACACACACACACTCCTCTCCCTCCGCTGTGTGTATACACCAACCTCAGCATCATGTTGCCCTGAGAGCTGACGTACCACCGAGGTACTCTCCACACACACTACTCTCCCTCCGCTGTGTGTATACACCAACCTCAGCATCATGTTGCCCTGAGAGCTGACGTACCACAGAGGTACCTCTCCACACACACTACTCTCCCTCTCCGCTGTGTGTATACACCCAACCTCAGCATCATGTTGCCCTGAGAGCTGACGTACCACAGAGGTACTCTCCACACACACTACTCTCCCTCCGCTGTGTGTATACACCAACCTCAGCATCATGTTGCCCTGAGAGCTGACGTACCACAGAGGTACTCTCCACACACACACACTACTCTCCCTCCGCTGTATACACCAACCTCAGCATCATGTTGCCCTGAGAGCTGACGTACCACAGAGGTACTCTCCACACACACTCCTCTCCCTCCGCTGTGTGTATACACCAACCTCAGCATCATGTTGCCCTGAGAGCTGACGTACTCACAGAGTACTTCTCCCACACACACTCCTCTCCCTCCGCTCCGTGTGTATACACCAACCTCAGCATCATGTTGCCCTGGAGAGCTGGACGTATCACCGAGGTACTCTCCACACACACACACTACTCTCCCTCCGCTGTGTGTATACACCAACCTCAGCATCATGTTGCCCTGAGAGCTGACGTACCACAGAGGTACTCTCCACACACACACACACACACTACTCTCCCTCCGCTGTGTGTTTACACCAACCTCAGCATCATGTTGCCCTGAGAGCTGACGTACCACAGAGGTACTCTCCACACACACTACTCTCCCTCCGCTGTGTGTATACACCAACCTCAGCATCATGTTGCCCTGAGAGCTGACGTATCACAGAGGTACTCTCCACACACACACTCCTCTCCCTCCGCTGTGTGTATACACCAACCTCAGCATCATGTTGCCCTGAGAGCTGACGTACCACAGAGGTACTCTCCACACACACACACTACTCTCCCTCCGCTGTGTATACACCAACCTCAGCATCATGTTGCCTTGAGAGCTGACGCACCACAGAGGTACTCTCCACACACACTCCCTCTCCCTCCGCTGTGTATACACCAACCTCAGCATCATGTTGCCCTGAGAGCTGACGTACTCACAGAGGCATTTCCACACACACTACTCTCCTCCGCTGTGTGTATACACCAACCTCAGCATCATGTTGCCCTGAGAGCTGACGTACCACAGAGGTACTCTCCACACACACACACTACTCTCTCCTCCGCTGTGTGTATACACCAACCTCAGCATCATGTTGCCCTGAGAGCTGACGTACCACCGAGGTACTCTCCACACACACTACTCTCCCTCCGCTGTGTATACACCAACCTCAGCATCATGTTGCCCTGAGAGCTGACGTACCACAGAGGTACTCTACACACACACTACTCTCCCTCCGCTGTGTGTATACACCAACCTCAGCATCATGTTGCCCTGAGAGCTGACGTATCACCGAGGTACTCTCCACACACACACACTACTCTCCCTCCGCTGTGTGTATACACCAACCTCAGCATCATGTTGCCCTGAGAGCTGACGTACCACAGAGGTACTCTCCACACACACTACTCTCCCTCCGCTGTGTGTATACACCAACCTCAGCATCATGTTGCCCTGAGAGCTGACGTATCACCGAGGATCTCTCCACACACACACACTACTCTCCCTCCGCTGTGTGTATACACCAACCTCAGCATCATGTTGCCCTGAGAGCTGACGTACCACAGAGGTACTCTCCA
>NW_027010783.1:25000-28652 GCF_036934945.1 Oncorhynchus masou masou | reverse complement strand
TGTGTGTGTTTGTGTGTGTGTGTTTGTACAACTGTGGCCTTCAAGGACATTTCTCCTTGACTCCTCCGCTCATAAACTCATTCCACCAAGGACACTCCTGTCTAGACCCTGCTCACGTCTAGGCCCTGCTCCCGTCTAGACCCTGCTCCCGTCTAGGCCCTGCTCCCGTCTAGGCCCTGCTCCCGTCTAGGCCCTGCTCCCGTCTAGGCCCTGCTCACGTCTAGGCCCTGCTCCCGTCTAGGCCCTGCTCCGTCTAGGCCCTGCTCCGGTCATCCCTGGAATGATGTTACTGCTCCCGTCTGACCTTGTCATCCCTGGAATGATGCTACACTGCAGGTGGTGACACCGGTCATCCTGAAATGATATTACACTGAGTCTGACCCGGTCATCCCTGGAATGATGTTACACTGAGTCTGACACAGTCATCCCTGGAATGATGTTACACTGACTGACATCCCTGTCTCCCTGGAATGATATTACACTGAGTCTGACACCGGTCATCCCTGGAATGATGTTACACTGAGTCTGACACGGTCATCCCTGGAATGATGTTACACTGAGTCTGACACCGGTCATCCCTGGAATGATGTTACACTGAGTCTGACACCGGTCATCCCTGGAATGATGTTACACTGAGTCTGACACCCGGTCATCCCTGAAATGATGTTACACTGAGTCTGACACCGGTCATCCCTGGAATGATGTTACACTGAGTCTGACACCCGGTCATCCCTGGAATGATGTTACACTGAGTCTGACACGGTCATCCCTGGAATGATGTTACACTGAGTCTGACACGGTCATCCCTGGAATGATGTTACACTGAGTCTGACACCCGGTCATCCCTGGAATGATGTTACACTGAGTCTGACACCGGTCATCCCTGGAATGATGTTACACTGAGTCTGACACCGGTCACCCTGGAATGATGTTACACTGAGTCTGACACCGGTCACCCCTGGAATGATGTAACACTGAGTCTGACACCGGTCATCACTGGAATGATGTTACACTGAGTCTGACACCGGTCACCCCTGGAATGATGTTAAACTGAGTCTGACACCGGTCATCCCTGGAATGATGTTAAACTGAGTCTGACACCGGTCATCCCTGGAATGATGTTAAACTGAGTCTGCTCAACATCTGCTGCCCCAAACACACTTCAGTGGAATGAGTCAAATGAAGAGCCTTTCCTGTTATCTGTACAGAGCTGAGAGAAGGTCATCTTTACTGGAACACCAGCAGACCCAGTGAAACATACAGCAGGCCGGTCTTAAAGTCCTGGGCGGACACCCTCCCTCCGCCTCTCCAATTGGTTAAGCCCGGCAGAAACCCAGCAGCTCCAAGGTCAAGCCGGGGACTGGGAAGAGAAGGGATATCAACATGGCTGGGTGACTGGCTTACTGACTGGCTGGCTGGCTGGCTGGCTACCACTGCCACTTACCGTCCCATCTTCCTCAGTCAAGTACACTACACTGCAGCTGTCTGATTTTCCCGTGGGCTTCATCTGTATGGGCCGAATCAGAACTGGTGAAGAGTATAGCAACTAGAATGGCTTTTTCTTAAAGGTGCAATGCAGCTGTTTTTATCTCAATATCACATCATTTCTGGGTAACAAATAACATTTTCAAAAATAAACAAAAGTAACTTTTTAGCAAAGAACAATTTCTGAAGCAAGAATTTTGCTAGGATTGTCTGGGAGTGGTCTGAGTGGGGAGGGGGAAACTAAACACTAGCTGTTATTGGCAGAAAGGTTATGAACTGGCTTTCTTATTGGTCTGACTTATTTACAGCCTGGTGATGTCACCATTTTACTGCCATTTACTTTATGTTCGTATTGTTATTTTTTAATATTTCTTATTTTTGTTTTATTGACGAGAAGAAACTCAGTAAGCCTTTCGTTGGACAATGAAAAAAAGTCCATCCCACCAAAACAGGCTCTTTACACAAAAATGTGATTCTCATAGTTTTCCCAATCTCACAGTATTATTCCTACCGTGAGGACGGTGAGAAGGGGAGTGAGGACGGTGAGAAGGGGAGTGAGGACGGTGAGAAGGGAAAGGGGAGTGAGGCTTGAGAAGGGGGAGTGAGGACGGTGAGAAGGGGAGGAGGTGAGAAGTGGAGCGAGAAGGGGAGTGAGGACGGTGAGAAGGGAGTCAGAGGCTTTGAGAAGGGGAGAAGGACGGTGAGAAGGGAGAGTGAGGACGGTGAGAAGGGAGTCAGAGGACTTTGAGAAGGGGAGTGAGGACGGTGAGAAGGGGAGGAGGACGGTGAGAAGGGAGTGGAGGAGAAGGGAGAGAAGGGGAGTGAGGACGGTGGGGAGAAGGGGAAGGGAGTCAGAGGCTTTGAGGACGGTGAGAAGGGAGTCAGAGGCTTTGAGAAGGGGAGTGAGGACGGTGAGAGAAGGGAGTGAGAAGGGAGGCGGTGAGAAGGGGAGGAGGACGGTGAGAAGGGAGAGGACGGTGAGAAGGGGAGTCAGAGGCTTTGAGAAGGGGAGGTGAGAAGGAGTGAGGACGGTGAGAAGGGGAGTCAGAGGCTTTGAGAAGGGGAGGAGGACGGTGAGAAGGAGTCAGAGGCTTTGAGAAGGGGAGTGAGGACGGTGAGAAGGGGAGTCAGGGCTGAGAAGGGGAGTGAGGACGGTGAGAAGGGGAGTGAGGACGGTGAGAAGGGGAGTCAGAGGCTTTGGTGAGAAGGGGAGTGAGGACGGTGAGAAGGGAGTCAGAGGCTTTGAGAAGGGGAGTGAGGACGGTGAGAAGGGAGTCAGAGGCTTTGAGAAGGGAGTCAGAGGAAGGGAGTGAGGACGGTGAGGACGGTGAGAAGGAGTGAGGGCGGTGAGAGGGGAGTGAGGGACGGTGAGAAGGGAGGAGGACGGTGAGAAGGGGAGTGAGAAGGGACAGGGGGAGGACGGTGAGAAGGGGAGGAGTTGAGAAGGGGAGTGAGACGGAGTGAGAAGGGGAGTCTTTGAGAGGACTTGAGACGGTGAGGGGAGGAGTGAGGTGACGGTGAGAAGGGGGAGTGAGGACGGTGAGAAGGGGAGTGAGGACGGTGAGAAGGGGAGTGAGGCTTAAAAGGGGGAGTCAGGATTTCAGAGGCTTTGAGAAGGGGAGTGAGGACGGTGAGAAGGGGAGTGAGGACGGTGAGAAGGGGAGGAGGGACGGTGAGAAGGGGAGTGAGGACGGTGAGAAGGGAGTCAGACGGTGAAGGGGAGTGAGGAAGAAGGGGAGTGAGGACGGTGAGAAGGAGTCAGAGGCTTTGAGAAGGGAGTGAGGATGGTGAGAAGGGAGGGAGTCAGAGGCTGAGAAGGGAGTCAGAGGAGTCAGAGGCTTTGAGAAGGGGAGTGAGGATGGTGAGAAGGGAGTCAGAGGCTGAGAAGGGGGAGGATGGTGAGGGAGTCGGGGGACGGTGAGAAGGGAGTGAGGCTTTGAGAAGGGAGTGGTGAGAAGGGAGTCAGAGGCTTTGAGAAGGGGAGTGAGAGAAGGAGTCAGAGGCTTTGAGAAGGGGAGTGAGAAGGGGAGGAGGACGGTGAGAAGGGAGTCAGAGGACGGTGAGAAGGGGAGGGGAGGTGAGAAGACGGTGAGGGGAGTCGAGTGAGAAGGGGAGTGAGGGACGGTGAGAAGGGGAGGAGGACGGTGAGAAGGGGAGTGAGGACGGT
>NW_027010783.1:0-20000 GCF_036934945.1 Oncorhynchus masou masou | reverse complement strand
AAAAAGAGAGGGAGAAGGAGAGAGGGAGAAGGAGAGAGAGATAGGATAGAGGGAGAGAAAGAGAGAGGGAGAAGGATAGAAGGATAGAGGGAGAGGGATAGGGAGGAGGAAAAGAAGGAGAGAGGGAGGAGAGATAGATAGGGATAGAGGGAGAGAAAGAGAGAGGGAGAAGGAGAGAGGGAGAAGGAGAGAGGGAGGAGAGATAGATAGGGATAGAGGGAGAGAAAGAGAGAGGGAGAAGGAGAGAGGGATATTGAGTGAGAGAGAGAAGGATATTGAGTGAGAGAGGAGAAGGAGAGCGAGATAAGGATAGAGGGAGAGAAAGCGAGAGGGAGAAGGAGAGAGGGAGTACAGCACAGAAGAAACACCATCTGGGTGTCCTCCTCACATCCAGGTAGGAGCAGCAGCTTTCAACAACCCATCACAACTCTGCAGACGAGCCAACCCCAGCCTAGATCTGGCACGGGGCTGACGAAAAATGACTGGAGGAGGAAGGGAGGGAGGAGAGGAAAGGGGGAATGACAGATGACAGGAATAAAGGAGAGTTATTAGGTTAAAGTGAGGCAGTGAGGGGGAGAGGGACTTGTGATGTGTTTTTACATGAAAAGATGGAAAACGTGACAGCAGCACCACAAGGGTGGGGCTTTAAATGACTCCCCCTTCCACTCATCCTTATTCTCCCTCTCCTTTCTCTCTCTCTCTCTCTCCTTCCCCTTCCACTCTCTTCCCTCCTTCCCCTTCCACTCTCTCCTCCCCCTATCTCCTTATTCTTTCCTTTCTCTCACAGACGAAGACAAACACGCCCCCCCCCCATTTTGCTACCAAATGTCTGACACACATCTTTGTCACAATAAACACAAGAACAAGTTTCACCAACCAGCAAACTGCGCTAGTTCATATTGTTGGTCCTGTTTTCTCTATAAGGTCTTGTGTGTGACCAGTTATGTCAACACAGGCTGCTGTGAAGGAGCCCCACGTCCTGTTGACACTTTACAACACTGCTTGTTTGCTCTGACCACAGAGTTGACCTATCAACTACCCGTAATAGAAGAAGGGCTGTGTCCCTTCTAGGGATTCTATTTCTATACGTTCAGCTTTCAGTGGTGGCGCCCCTAATGTTCCAGTCAGGTACTTGATGTGATTATACCTGGGTGAGAAAAGTAAGCCCCCATCTGCCAACCTGGATCTGTGCCAAAGTCAACCCTCACATTCCACTTATGACGCATGACTGATGCACCTTGTTCATTTTGCTCCAGTGTTTAAACACCTTTTGTGGAAAAATGCATTGATCGTATATAGCGAGTGTTACTTTACTCACAGTGAACGGTTGACCCACCTATTTTTTGACAATTGCATCAATATCTATGGTAGTGACTGAAACACAGCTTGATGCTCTGCATTTTGGCCCAGAGAAAAGGATGCCAGGGAGAGGGTTTCATGTATAATTAAAGGATTTAAATGGCTTCTTCAAAGTAGACCCTGATTCCTATCAGCAAGCCACATAATCATTCATAGTCATTATCAACCTCTCCCCCTCTCTCACACCTTCTCCTCTTCTCCCGTCTCCATCCCTCTCCCTCGGGTTCCCTCTCTTGTTCTACATCTCCCTCCCCTTTGTCTCTCTCTCCCCCTTCTCTGTCTGTATGGGTCCCCCCCCCTCACTTTCACCCCCCTCTCCCTGTCCTCCTTCTCCTCTCTCTCTCTGTGTAGGTGGGTGTGAGCCTCCAGGTCTCAGTGTGTACACAGCAGGGCAAGGAAGGGTGAGCAGGATTTACAGTTAGCATCTTGGTGAGTAAGGTGTGTGTGTGTGTGTGTGTGTGTGTGTGTGTGTGTGTGTGTGTGTGTGTGTGTGTGTGTGTGTGTGTGTGTGTGTGTGTGTGTGTGTGTGTGTGTGTGTGTGTGTGTGTGTGTGTGTGTGTGTGTGTGTGTGTGTGTGTGTGTGTGTGTGTGTGTGTGTGTGTGTGTGTGTGTGTGTGTGTGAACAGAGAGAGAGCTGGTGGATGATCCTGACCCAATAGACAGAGTGTATTTTTCAGATTTTTTTCATCAAACAATAGAACACAAACGGGTGACATAACAACACGGCTTTTAAATGATTGACAGGCAGCAAGTTCACCCTGTTTAACGACACGTGTGTCCTTACCACAAACACAACACACTCCGCTAACAGGTTAGCACTATGAAGATTTTAAAATTGACATCCTCCAAGTTCACCCTGTTTAACGACACGCCTCCTTACCACAAACACAACACACTCCGCTAACAGGTTAGCACTATGAAGATTTATTAAAACACATCCTCCAAGTTCACCCTGTTTAACGACACGCCTCCTTACCACAAACACAACACACTCCGCTAACAGGTTAGCACTATGAAGATTTATTAAAACACATCCTCCAAGTTCACCCTGTTTAACGACACGCCTCCTTACCACAAACACAACACACTCCGCTAACAGGTTAGCACTATGAAGATTTATTAAAACACATCCTCCAAGTTCACCCTGTTTAACGACACGCCTCCTTACCACAAACACAACACACTCCGCTAACAGGTTAGCACTATGAAGATTTATTAAAACACATCCTCCAAGTTCACCCTGTTTAACGACACGCCTCCTTACCACAAACACAACACACTCCGCTAACAGGTTAGCACTATGAAGATTTATTAAAACACATCCTCCAAGTTCACCCTGTTTAACGAAACGCCTCCTTACCACAAACACTACACACTCCGCTAACAGGTTAGCACTATGAAGATTTATTAAAACACATCCTCCAAGTTCACCCTGTTTAACGACACGACTCCTTACCACAAACACAACACACTCCGCTAACAGGTTAGCACTATGAAGATTTATTAAAACACATCCTCCAAGTTCACCCTGTTTAACGACACGCCTCCTTACCACAAACACTACACACTCCGCTAACAGGTTAGCACTATGAAGATTTATTAAAACACATCCTCCAAGTTCACCCTGTTTAACGACACGCCTCCTTACCACAAACACTACACACTCCGCTAACAGGTTAGCACTATGAAGATTTATTAAAACACATCCTCCAAGTTCACCCTGTTTAACGACACGCCTCCTTACCACAAACACAACACACTCCGCTAACAGGTTAGCACTATGAAGATTTATTAAAACACATCCTCCAAGTTCACCCTGTTTAACGACACGCCTCCTTACCACAAACACAACACACTCCGCTAACAGGTTAGCACTATGAAGATTTATTAAAACACATCCTCCAAGTTCACCCTGTTTAACGACACGCCTCCTTACCTCAAACACAACACACTCCGCTAACAGGTTAGCACTATGAAGATTTATTAAAACACATCCTCCAAGTTCACCCTGTTTAACGACACGCCTCCTTACCACAAACACAACACACTCCGCTAACAGGTTAGCACTATGAAGATTTATTAAAACACATTCTCCAAGTTCACCCTGTTTAACGACATGCCTCCTTACCACAAACACAACACACTCCGCTAACAGGTTAGCACTATGAAGATTTATTAAAACACATCCTCCAAGTTCACCCTGTTTAACAACACGCCTCCTTACCACAAACACAACACACTCCGCTAGCAGGTTAGCACTATGAAGATTTACTAAAACACATCCTCCAAGTTCACCCTGTTTAACGACACGCCTCCTTACCACAAACACAACACACTCCGCTAACATGTTAGCACTATGAAGATTTACTAAAACACATCCTCCATGTTCACCCTGTTTAACGACACGCCTCCTTACCACAAACACAACACACTCCGCTAACAGGTTAGCACTATGAAGATTTATTAAAACACATCCTCCAAGTTCACCCTGTTTAACGACACGCCTCCTTACCACAAACACTACACACTCCGCTAACAGGTTAGCACTATGAAGATTTATTAAAACACATCCTCCAAGTTCACCCTGTTTAACGACACGCCTCCTTACCACAAACACAACACACTCCGCTAACAGGTTAGCACTATGAAGATTTACTAAAACACATCCTCCAAGTTCACCCTGTTTAACGACACGCCTCCTTACCACAAACACAACACACTCCGCTAACAGGTTAGCACTATGAAGATTTATTAAAACACATCCTCCAAGTTCACCCTGTTTAACGACACGTCTCCTTACCACAAACACAACACACTCCGCTAACAGGTTAGCACTATGAAGATTTACTAAAACACATCCTCCAAGTTCACCCTGTTTAACGACACGCCTCCTTACCACAAACACAACACACTCCGCTAACAGGTTAGCACTATGAAGATTTATTAAAACACATCCTCCAAGTTCACCCTGTTTAACGACACGCCTCCTTACCACAAACACAACACACTCCGCTAACAGGTTAGCACTATGAAGATTTACTAAAACACATCCTCCAAGTTCACCCTGTTTAACGACACGCCTCCTTACCACAAACACAACACACTCCGCTAACAGGTTAGCACTATGAAGATTTACTAAAACACATCCTCCAAGACAACCTGTTGTTCAACACGCCTTTAACAAGATACAGACAGCACGTTTAACGCAGAGCTCTGTTTCACATCCTCCAAGACAACCTTTGTTCCCCTTTAACAAGATACAGACAGCACGTAGCAGAGCTCTGTTTCCTCCTTCCCCTTTAACAAGATACAGACAGCACATAGCAGAGCTCTGTTTCCTCCTTCCCCTTTAACAAGATACAGACAGCACATAGCAGAGCTCTGTTTCCTCCTTCCCCTTTAACAAGATACAGACAGCACATAGCAGAGCTCTGTTTCCTCCTTCCCCTTTAACAAGATACAGACAGCACATGTTTTTCCTCCTTCCCCTTTAACAAGATACAGACAGCACATAGCAGAGCTCTGTTTTCTCCTTCCCCTTTAACAAGATACAGACAGCACATAGCAGAGCTCTGTTTCCTCCTTCCCCTTTAACAAGATACAGACAGCACATAGCAGAGCTCTGTTTTCTCCTTCCCCTTTAACAAGATACAGACAGCACATAGCAGAGCTCTGTTTCCTCCTTCCCCTTTAACAAGATACAGACAGCACATAGCAGAGCTCTGTTTTCTCCTTCCCCTTTAACAAGATACAGACAGCACATAGCAGAGCTCTGTTTCCTCCTTCCCCTTTAACAAGATACAGACAGCACATAGCAGAGCTCTGTTTTCTCCTTCCCCTTTAACAAGATACAGACAGCACATAGCAGAGCTCTGTTTCTCCTCCTTCCAGCCTTTAACAAGATACAGACAGCACATAGCAGAGCTCTGTTTCCTCCTTCCCCTTTAACAAGATACAGACAGCACATAGCAGAGCTCTGTTTCCTCCTTCCCCTTTAACAAGATACAGACAGCAAATAGCAGAGCTCTGTTTCCTCCTTCCCCTTTAACAAGATACAGACAGCACATAGCATAGCTCTGTTTCCTCCTTCCCCTTTAACAAGATACAGACAGCACATAGCATAGCTCTGTTTCCTCCTTCCCCTTTAACAAGATACAGACAGCACATAGCAGAGCTCTGTTTTCTCCTTCCCCTTTAACAAGATACAAACAGCACAAAGCAGAGCTCTGTTTCCTCCTTCCCCTTTAACAAGATACAGACAGCAGATAGCAGAGCTCTGTTTCCTCCTTCCCCTTTAACAAAATACAGACAGCACATAGCAGAGCTCTGTTTCCTCCTTCCGCTTTAACAAGATACAGACAGCACATAGCAGAGCTGGTTGTGGAAGGACATCCTCCTGGTTGTAGAAGGACATCCTCCTTGTTGTGGAAGGACATCCTCCTGGTTGTGGAAGGACATCCTCCTGGTTGTAGAAGGGCAGCCTGGCTGCATGACATAGACGGAGGCTCATAAAATCACTCCCAGTCAGGAACGGTGCAAGCTTCAAAGCAACACTGCCTTCAAACCGGCCTCTTTAAAGAGCCCTGAGCACACGTGCACAAATAAACCCTGTCAGAGAGAGAGAGAGACGAGCAGCCCTGAGCACAAGGGAGAGTGATGGGGTTACGGAGGTTGGGGAGTCTACAGAGGGGACAGACTTGGAGGAGAGAAGATACAGAAGAGAAGAGAGGAGAGTGTGATCAGGCATCATTCACCTGAACCTCCTATATGCTCCACCATTGGCCAGTTTTCTGCCAGCACTCATCCAATCAGATGCAACTAAGAATGAGCGCCAAGAAACGGCACATATATGTTCTGTCTGTCTGTCTGTCTGTCTGTCTGTCTGTCTGTCTGTCTGTCTGTGGAGAGAGGGGGGAACAGACACCCAAACAGCCCAAACAGAGAGACTACTCCAGAGAAAGAGAGACCCTCCTCACTAACCAGAGCCCAAACATAGAGACTGCTCCAGAGAGAGAGAGAGACCCTCCTCACTAACCAGAGCCGAAACAGAGAGACTGCTCCAGAGAGAGAGACCCTCCTCAATAACCAGAGCCCAAACAGAGAGACCTGCCCAGAGAGAGAGAGAGACCCTCCTCACTAACCAGAGCCGAAACAGAGAGACTGCTCCAGAGAGAGAGACCCTCCTCAATAACCAGAGCCCAAACAGAGAGACTGCTCCAGAGAGAGAGACCCTCCTCACTAACCAGAGCCCAAACAGAGAGACTGCTCCAGAGAGAGAGAGAGACCCTCCTCACTAATCAGAGCCGAAACAGAGAGTGCTCCAGAGAGAGAGACCCTCCTCTATAACCAGAGCCCAAACAGAGACCTGTTCCAGAGAGAAAGCCCTCCTCACTAACAGAGCCCAAACACAGAGACTGCTCCAGAGAGTGAAGACCCTCCTCACTAACCAGAGCCCAAACAGAGAGACTGCTCCAGAGAGAGAGACCCTCATCACTAACCAGAGCCCAAACAGAGAGACTGCTCCAGAGCAGAGAACACTCCTCACTAACCAGAGCCCAAACAGAGAGACTGCTCCAGAGAGAAAAGTAAATCCTCACTAACCAGAGCCCAAACAGAGTGACTGCTCCAGAGAGTGAGAGACCCTCCTCACGAACCAGAGCCCAAACAGGGAGACTGCTTCCAGAGAGAGAGAGACCCTCCTCACTAACCAGAGCCCAAACAGAGAGACTGCTCCAGAGGCAGAGAGACCCTCCTCACTAACCAGAGCCCAAACAGAGAGACTGCTCCAGAGAGAGGAGAGACCCTCCTCACTAACCAGAGCCCAAACAGAGAGACTGCTCCAGAGAGAGAGACCCTCCTCACTAACCAGAGCCGAAACAGAGAGACTGCTCCAGAGATGAGACCCTCCTCAATAACCAGAGCCCAAACAGAGAGACTGCTCCAGAGAGAGGGACCCTCCTCACTAACCAGAGCCCAAACAGAGAGACTGCTCCAGAGAGAAGAGACCCTCCTCACTAAACAGAGCCCAAACAGAGAGACTGCTCCAGAGAGAGAAGAGTGTCCTCACTAACCAGAGCCCAAACAGAGAGACTGGTCAGAGATAGTCAGAGACGACAGGCTACTGGAGTATAGATGGTTATGCAAAATTACTTAAGATCTACTTTCATTTCCAATGTTTCCCATCTGCTCCCCTGGAAAGAGAGGAGAGAGAAGAAAGAAGAGAGATGAGAGAAGACAGACTGACAGAGCTGAAGAAAACTCTAAAGTGACAGATGAGACTGTGTGTGTGTGTGTGTGTGTGTGTGTGTGTGTGTGTGTGTGTGTGTGTGTTTACTGTGTGTGTGTGTGTGTGTGTGTGTGTGTGTGTGTGTGTGTGTGTGTTGTAGTGTGTGTGTGTGTAGTGTGTGTGTGTGTGTGTGTGTGTGTGTGTGTGTGTGTGTGGTGATGGAGGGGTGCTGGTGAGTGTGTACATGTGCATGCATGTTCTGTGTGTGTCTCAGAGGAACCTGGTGGGAGGAGACTATAGGACCGGACAGCATGCTCATTGTAATGGCTGGAATGGAATGAATGGAACGGTATCAAACACATCTCCATGTATTCCACTCCAGCCGTTACAATGAGTCCTGCCGATAAGAATCCCACTGGTGATTCCACACACATAAACACAGCAGCACATATCACACTACCGATGGTCTGCACAACAACCTGCTGTCAACATGATCATTTAGTGGTCATTTCCATCCCGTCTCTTTGCACGGCATTACACAGTGAAAGAGAATGTCTACCCCCCCTTCAACATCACAATGGGCCATTCCACCTCCGGTCCTCCTTCATTGGAGTGATCCATCTAGATCCAGCAGCCTACATGCAGGGTACACTAGACTAGAGACGAGCCCATTAGCCAAGATGACCAGTTCTCTCCCCATTCTTCACTGATCCGTCACACTACTGGAGGGAGGAGCCTTCCAGTTCCCAGCCTCAAGCAGACGTGGTGTTTTCCTCCCTGACGACCGCCTGTCTCCACAACACACAGACTGGTTCAGACCAGACCCGACAGGGTCATTCAGTCACCTTAAACCACTGTCTGGTATGGATTCTTGAAGACCTCTCTCCTAAGAGGAGTTAGGCTCTGACAAGATCCTCTCCCCCATTTGACCTCTCCGTGACCTCTGGCTGCAACCAGGAAGTAATCAAATGAAGGTTACATGTAAGTGCCTTGCTCAAGGGCACATCGGTAGATTTTTCACCTTGTCGTCACTGTGATGTGGTGCTTTAGTGATTGTGTGGCAGAATGGGCTGAAGGTTGGATCCACTGTCTTATCAGCCCCAAGTGTCCATGTTGTCTCTGCTCGGGTCTAAGTCCCCCCGAGGTACAGATCGAGGATCAGCTTCACCTCCCCCGAAACACACCTTAGACATTAGTGTGTAAATTACAAAGCAAAGACTAAGGCTAATGGAGACATTTGCCATAACTGCATGCAACATAGATTATGAGGTGTGTTGCCCTTTTCCTTTGGGCTGGGAAGTTCACCCTGGACTGTGCTTTCTAGCTCTCCTTTCACAAGACAAGAAGCAACAGAGACGTCTCATGTGCAGAGACTCCTTTGACCACGTGGACGGCTCTTACTGACCCCGAACATTGACGTCTCTGTTGCTTCTTGTCTTGTGAAAGGAGAACCTAGATGACCACCTTTATAGCTGAGTAAATACTGTTATCTAGCAGGGAACCTTGATGACCACCTTTATAGCTGAGTAAATACTGTTATCTAGCAGGGAACCTAGATGATCACCTTTATAGCTGAGTAAATAATGTTATCTAGCAGTGAACCTAGATGACCACCTTTATAGCTGAGTAAATACTGTTATCTAGCAGGGAACCTAAATGACCACCTTTATAGCTGAGTAAATACTGTTATCTAGCAGGGAACCTAGATGACCACCTTTATAGCTGAGTAAATACTGTTATCTAGCAGGGAACCTAGATGATCACCTTTATAGCTGAGTAAATACTGTTATCTAGCAGGAACCTAGATGACCACCTTTATAGCTGAGTAAATACTGTTATCTAGCAGGGAACCTAGATGACCACCTTTATAGCTGAGTAAATACTGTTATCTAGCAGGGAACCTAGATGACCACCTTTATAGCTGAGTAAATACTGTTATCTTGCAGGGAACCTAGATGACCACCTTTATAGCTGAGTAAATACTGTTATCTAGCAGGGAACCTAGATGACCACCTTTATAGCTGAGTAAATACTGTTATCTAGCAGGGAACCTAGATGACCACCTTTATAGCTGAGTAAATACTGTTATCTAGCAGGGAACCTAGATGACCACCTTTATAGCTGAGTAAATACTGTTATCTAGCAGGGAACCTAGATGACCACCTTTACAGCTGAGTAAATACTGTTATCTAGCAGGGAACCTAGATGATCACCTTTATAGCTGAGTAAATACTGTTATCTAGCAGGGAACCTAGATGACCACCTTTATAGCTGAGTAAATACTGTTATCTAACAGGGAACCTAGATGACCACCTTTATAGCTGAGTAAATACTGTTATCTAGCAGGGAACCTAGATGACCACCTTTATAGCTGAGTAAATACTGTTATCTAACAGGGAACCTAGATGACCACCTTTATAGCTGAGTAAATACTGTTATCTAGCAGGGAACCTAGATGACCACCTTTATAGCTGAGTAAATACTGTTATCTAGCAGGGAACCCAAATGACCACCTTTACAGCTGAGTAAATACTGTTATCTAGCAGGGAACCGAGATGATCACCTTTATAGCTGAGTAAATACTGTTATCTAGCAGGGAACCTAGATGACCACCTTTATAGCTGAGTAAATACTGTTATCTAGCAGGGAACCTAGATGACCACCTTTATAGCTGAGTAAATACTGTTATCTAGCAGGGAACCTAGATGACCACCTTTATAGCTGAGTAAATACTGTTATCTAGTAGGGAACCTAGATGACCACCTTTATAGCTGAGTAAATACTGTTATCTAGCAGGGAACCTAGATGACCACCTTTATAGCTGAGTAAATACTGTTATCTAGCAGGGAACCTAGATGACCACCTTTATAGCTGAGTAAATACTGTTATCTAACAGGGAACCTAGATGACCACCTTTATAGCTGAGTAAATACTGTTATCTAGCAGGGAACCTAGATGACCACCTTTATAGCTGAGTAAATACTGTTATCTAGCAGGGAACCTAGATGACCACCTTTATAGCTGAGTAAATACTGTTATCTAACAGGGAACCTAGATGACCACCTTTATAGCTGAGTAAATACTGTTATCTAGCAGGGAACCTAGATGACCACCTTTATAGCTGAGTAAATACTGTTATCTAGCAGGGAACCTAGATGACCACCTTTATAGCTGAGTAAATACTGTTATCTAGCAGGGAACTTAGATGACCACCTTTATAGCTGAGTAAATACTGTTATCTAGCAGGGAACCTAGATGACCACCTTTATAGCTGAGTAAATACTGTTATCTAGCAGGGAACCTAGATTACCACCTTTATAGATGAGTAAATACTGTTATCTAACAGGGAACCTAGATGACCACCTTTATAGCTGAGTAAATACTGTTATCTAGCAGGGAACCTAGATGACCACCTTTATAGCTGAGTAAATACTGTTATCTAACAGGGAACCTAGATGACCACCTTTATAGCTGAGTAAATACTGTTATCTAGCAGGGAACCTAGGTGATCACCTTTATAGCTGAGTAAATACTGTTATCTAGCAGGGAACCTAGATGACCACCTTTATAGCTGGAGAGTCTGAACAACTTTTAGAATGTTCAATATTGTTCTGATTGTAGACATTCAGTTACATAGAATAGTTTAAATATTTCCCTTGTAATGTTAACGGGGAGCTAACATGGCTGTCATAGAATGTTGTAGTGTCATGTAAATGAAGAGTTAACATGGCTGTCATATAATGTTGTAGTGTCATGTAAATGAAGAGTTAACATGGCTGTCATAGAATGTTGTAGTGTCATGTAAATGAAGAGTTAACATGGCTGTCATAGAATGTTGTAGTGTCAAGTAAATGAAGAGTTAACATGGCTGTCATAGAATGTTGTAGTGTCACGTAAATGAAGAGTTAACATGGCTGTCATATAATGTTGTAGTGTCATGTAAATGAAGAGTTAACATGGCTGTCATAGAATGTTGTAGTGTCATGTAAATGAAGAGTTAACATGGCTGTCATAGAATGTTGTAGTGTCATGTAAATGAAGAGTTAACATGGCTGTCATAGAATGTTGTGGTGTCATGTAAATGAAGAGTTAACATGGCTGTCATAGAATGTTGTAGTGTCATGTAAATGAAGAGTTAACATGGCTGTCATAGAATGTTGTAGTGTCACGTAAATGAAGAGTTAACATGGCTGTCATAGAATGTTGTAGTGTCATGTAAAGGTATCATAAATCAGAAACCTCATTGGCCCAATTCTCTAAATGCATGGCTCTATCAGGTAAGAGAGAGTTCTACTGGGTAAATGTATTTTGGAAGATAAGAATGACAAGGGCTGAGATGAGGGTCGTCACTATCTGGCCAAGCTGCAAAGTCGTAAGCACCACCTATTTCTACAATTAACATTGGATATACAACCTAACCCTAACCTTGCTAACCTTATGTTTAAGGCTAACCTTAACCACCATGCTAACCTTATGCCTAAGGCTAACTTTAACCACCATGCTAACCTTATGCCTAGGGCTAACTTTAACCACCATGCTAACCTTATGCCTAAGGCTAACCTTAACCACCATGCTAACATTATGCCTAAGGCTAACATTAACCACCATGCTAACCTTGTGCCTAAGGCTAACGTTAACCACCATGCTAACCTTATGCCTAAGGCTAACGTTAACCACCATGCTAACCTTATGCCTAAGGCTAACGTTAACCACCATGCTAACCTTATAGCTAAAGCTAACGTTAACCACCATGCTAACCTTATGCCTAACCCTAACCAAATGATATAGCTTATTTTTACTTTGCAGCTTGGCCATCTAGTGGGAACCCAAGGGCTTGTCTGAATCAAACCCCAATACACTCCCACCAGCTGCCATCTCAGCTGCCTGTTTCCTGTCTCTTTTATTACTCAATCACATCTTCACCACAGTATCCATAATCCTCTTTCCATTGGGAAACTCCCATCACCCACACACACACACAGACACAAACGCAGACACAGACACACACAGATGCGCCAGTTGAGTTCAACACGTGAAGACATTTTTTCCCACCACAAGAAACTGATTGAGCCACGTAGAGTTGTACTGATAACACGTGTGTGCGTGCAAACACACACACACACGCACACACACACACACACACACACACACACACACACACACACACACACACACACACACACACACACACACACACACACACACACACACACACACACACACACACCTCGAGTATGGAGACTAACCAAAAGGCATTCAGCCACTTAAGCAGCCTCCTGGCTCACTCCCAGCCACGTGAATTCTCTGTCAGTGCATTAGCCATCATGTAATCATACCCCAGCCTCACAGCAATTAGAAACATTTCTACCAAAAATCTGAGGAAACCATGTGTTCTCCTACCACTAATAGTTTACCTTAGCTCACCAGCTGACAGGCCTAGCCCTGCCACTCTCGACTTCTACACACAAAGACAGACACACCAGTGGAGGCTCCTCAGAGGAGAAAGGGGAGGACCATTCTCCTCAGTGAATTTCATAAAAATATACATTTTAAAACATTAAAAAAGTTACCCCTTTTAGATGAAACTATACTAAATATATTCACGTCATCAAATCATTGATTTAAACACACTGCTTTGCGATGAAGGTCTACAGTAGCCTCAACAGCACTCTGTAGAGTAGCACCATGGTGTAGCCGGAGGACAGCTAGCTTCCGTCCTCCTCTTGGTACATTGACTTCAGTACAAAACCTAGGCTCTTGGTTCTCACCCCCTTCCATAGACTTACACAGTAATTATGACAACTTCCAGAGGACGTTCTCCAACCTATCAGAGCTCTCGCAGCATGAATTGACATGTTTTCCACCCAATCAAAGGATCTAAGAATGAATCTAGTACTGAAAGCATAAGCTACAGATCAGAGAATGAATCTAGCACTGAAAGCATAAGCTACAGCTAGCTAGCACTGAAAGCATAAGCTACAGCTAGCATTGCAGTGCATAAAATGTGGTGAGTAGTTGACTCAAAGAGAGAGAAAGGCAATAGCTGAACAGCTTTCGACAAATTAATTTATTCAAAAATGAAGAAGAAGCAAGAGAGAGATTTCGTCTTTTTTTCACTTTCACTTTCACTTACTTAGCTAGCAAATGCAGCTGGCTAGTTTAGCCTACTCAAACACCCGGCTCAGACAGAGGGATGCTTTGTTAGCTAGCTGGCTAGTTTAGCCTACTCAAACACCCGGCTCAGACAGAGGATGCTTTGTTAGCTAGCTGGCTAGTTTAGCCTACTCAAACACCCGGCTCAGACAGAGGGATGCTTTGTTAGCTAGCTGGCTAGTTTAGCCTACTCAAACACCCGGCTCAGACAGAGGGATGCTTTGTTAGCTAGCTGGCTAGTTTAGCCTACTCAAACACCCGGCTCAGACAGAGGGATGCTATGTTAGCTAGCTGGCTATGACTATCCAACACAACACTGGAACTCTTAGCTAAACAGCCTGTAACCTGGCTGGTCCCTCTTCCAGTAAACTTTCATTCATAGGCTAGGTTGTAGCAACCTCATGATGGGTATAGGGAAAATTCAAGTATCATGTAGTAGCCTAAACCTATCGCTGTTAGATTGAGCTGGGTAAACGGAATATGAATAACAATAGAAATAAGGCCATGTTCATAAAAAATAAATCGTTCTCCCTCATCATAAACGGCACTGGCCGCCACTGAGACTCACACACACACACACGCACACACACACACACACACACACACACACACACACACACACACACACACACACACACACACACACACACACACACACACACACACACACACACACACACACAGGCATACAAATCTCATCATCCCAGACACTCTGAACCCACTCCAATCCGCATACCGCCCCAACAGATCCACAGATGACACAATCTCTATCGCACTCCACGCTGCCCTGTCCCACCAGGACAAAAGGAACACATATGTGAGAATGCTGTTCATCGACTACAGCTCAGTGTTCAACACCATAGTGCCCTCAAAGCTCATCACTAAGCTAAGGACCCTGGGAATAAACACCTGCCTCTGCAACTGGATCCTGGACTTCCTGATGGGCTGTGCCCATGTGTTGAGGGTAGGCAACAACACATCTGCCACACTGACACTAAACACAGGGGCCCCTCAGTGGTTCGTGCTTAGTCCCCTTCACAAATGTATATGTGTATTTTAACCCAATAATGGTTCAATTTAAGAACTTTAAGCTGCCTATCAATCATTGACCAGTGGACAGACAGTGAAAAATGCGCTCTTGCAAAAGTTGCATAGTGCAGATCCCAGCCTATGGAATAACAGTTCTTGCCTTCTAAACTTTGCTATGGTATTGTGCTCTGTACTGTCATCAACAAGATTAATTGAAGAAGACCAGTGGGGCTTTTATTGCTCAATCTAATTTGTGCAGATTAAAAAAAAAATACCCATAGCCCTAACGGACACATGCTCAAACTCGAGCACATTTGATCGACTTAAACAGCTGAAAATGATCGATATATCAAAGTGTCACCAACAAAAACTTAAACAATAGGCCTATAGCAAATGTAGCATATGACATACATTTTTCACATGCAAATAGCTTATTTTCGCTAGTGCTCAAAGCATGCCATTCCATGAGAGCAGCACATCATTGTTTAAGATAAACAACAGAGTAGGCTAATAGGGCGCTAGTTTTGGGGTCATGATCAATTTATCTCATCTATGTTTCCATATATTCAAGTCCTTATTCTTGAAGATCAAGGGGGATTCAATTCAATGGAATTATTGGACATTTGACCAGACCTGTTTTCAATGTAAAGATATAGCATAATCATATTATTATCTGTAGTAGAAAGCGGCAGGTTGGAAGAAGCCAACATAACCAACCCATGAGGTACAATTTCACATCCATATATGGCCAGCTATGTAAACGTGAACATTGATTTATCCTGCAATAGATGTCGTTCAATTGGTAACATACATTTTTATCTTCTTCTAATGCCTCTTAATGGGAAAGTAATCTAAACGTAACTGAAAGTAATTAGATTATGTATACACACACGTGCGCCAATAAAACATACACTTACACACACACACATGTTCATGAGCACGCACACATACACACACAAACACAAACACACAAAGACACAGCTGTGGCTCATCTGTCGATATGTGAAACCAAATAGAATGTCAGTACTGTCTAACTGGTGTCCAACTTATTAACCTACATCTCACCTGTATGAATGAAGACTATCCCATAATATTAACCTACATCTCACCTGTATGAATGAAGACTATCCCATAATATTAACCTACATCTCACCTGTATGAATGAAGACTATCCCATAATATTAACCTACATCTCACCTGTATGAATGAAGACTATCCCATAATATTAACCTATATCTCACCTGTATGAATGAAGACTATCCCATAATATTAACCTACATCTCACCTGTATGAATGAAGACTATCCCATAATATTAATCCACTGGTGTGTAAGAGATAGCGACTTAGCAAGAGAAAGCGAGCGAGAGAGAATAGTGGCTAATGAAGGTTGAGGAAGTGAGAGCGTTTCCACACACACACATACACACACACACACGGATGCTATTACTATTAGCCTGGTGAGCCCATTGCACTCATGTGTCACTTCAAAGCATTCTCAGCTATTAATCAGGAACTATCCAGCCCTCCAAGCAAGCGAGGGCCCCAGCTAGCCGCACCGCGACGCAACTCTAACTACACCCCTCAACATCAACACAATGGGGCCATCATTACAGCCGTTACGCTACGCCTCGGCCTAGACAGCACACCTTTATCTAGGCATATACATTACACACTCACGGCCAATTAATTTGTCTGCCACGTCTGAGAATACAGGGGGAGGGTTTGTGTGTGTGTGTGTGTGTTTGCATGCTTGCATGTGTGAAACCTGGCTCCTGTTGCTTACAGTGGGCTCTTTGCCCTGCCTCAGAGCCTCTTTATTAAAGCACCTGTCAGCTAGCTATACAGCCTGTAACCTGGCTGGTCCCTCCTAGCCTGTCAGCTAGCTATACAGCCTGTAACCTGGCTGGTCCCTCCTAGCCTGTCAGCTAGCTATACAGCCTGTAACCTGGCTGGTCCCTCCTAGCCTGTCAGCTAGCTATACAGCCTGTAACCTGGCTGGTCCCTCCTCGCCTGTCAGCTAGCTATACAGCCTGTAACCTGGCTGGTCCCTCCTAGCCTGTCAGCTAGCTATACAGCCTGTAACCTGGCTGGTCCCTCCTAGCCTGTCAGCTAGCTATACAGCCTGTAACCTGGCTGGTCCCTCCTCGCCTGTCAGCTAGCTATACAGCCTGTAACCTTGCTGGTCCCTCCTCGCCTGTCAGCTAGCTATACAGCCTGTAACCTTGCTGGTCCCTCCTAGCCTGTCAGCTAGCTATACAGCCTGTAACCTGGCTGGTCCCTCCTAGCCTGTCAGCTAGCTATACAGCCTGTAACCTGGCTGGTCCCTCCTCGCGTGTCAGCTAGCTATACAGCCTGTAACCTGGCTGGTCCCTCCTAGCCTGTCAGCTAGCTATACAGCCTGTAACCTTGCTGGTCCCTCCTAGCCTGTCAGCTAGCTATACAGCCTGTAACCTGGCTGGTCCCTCCTAGCCTGTCAGCTAGCTATACAGCCTATAACCTGGCTGGTCCCTCCTAGCCTGTCAGCTAGCTATACAGCCTGTAACCTGGCTGGTCCCTCCTAGCCTGTCAGCTAGCTATACAGCCTGTAACCTGGCTGGTCCCTCCTCCCCCTGTCAGCTAGCTATACAGCCTGTAACCTGGCTGGTCCCTCCTAGCCTGTCAGCTAGCTATACAGCCTGTAACCTGGCTGGTCCCTCCTCGCCTGTCAGCTAGCTATACAGCCTGTAACCTGGCTGGTCCCTCCTAGCCTGTCAGCTAGCTATACAGCCTGTAACCTGGCTGGTCCCTCCTAGCCTGTCAGCTAGCTATACAGCCTGTAACCTGGCTGGTCCCTCCTCGCCTGTCAGCTAGCTATACAGCCTGTAACCTGGCTGGTCCCTCCTAGCCTGTCAGCTAGCTATACAGCCTGTAACCTGGCTGGTCCCTCCTCGCGTGTCAGCTAGCTATACAGCCTGTAACCTGGCTGGTCCCTCCTAGCCTGTCAGCTAGCTATACAGCCTGTAACCTGGCTGGTCCCTCCTCGCGTGTCAGCTAGCTATACAGCCTGTAACCTGGCTGGTCCCTCCTCGCGTGTCAGCTAGCTATACAGCCTGTAACCTGGCTGGTCCCTCCCTAGCCTGTCAGCTAGCTATACAGCCTGTAACCTGGCTGGTCCCTCCTCGCCTGTCAGCTAGCTATACAGCCTGTAACCTGGCTGGTCCCTCCTAGCTTGTCAGCTAGCTATACAGCCTGTAACCTGGCTGGTCCCTCCTAGCCTGTCAGCTAGCTATACAGCCTGTAACCTGGCTGGTCCCTCCTCGCCTGTCAGCTAGCTATACAGCCTGTAACCTGGCTGGTCCTCCTCGCCTGTCAGCTAGCTATACAGCCTGTAACCTGGCTGGTCCCTCCTAGCCTGTCAGCTAGCTATACAGCCTGTAACCTGGCTGGTCCCTCCTAGCCTGTCAGCTAGCTATACAGCCTGTAACCTGGCTGGTCCCTCCTCGCCTGTCAGCTAGCTATACAGCCTGTAACCTGGCTGGTCCCTCCTAGCCTGTCAGCTAGCTATACAGCCTGTAACCTGGCTGGTCCCTCCTCGCCTGTCAGCTAGCTATACAGCCTGTAACCTGGCTGGTCCCTCCTAGCCTGTCAGCTAGCTATACAGCCTGTAAACTGGCTGGTCCCTCCTAGCCTGTCAGCTAGCTATACAGCCTGTAAACTGGCTGGTCCCTCCTCGCCTGTCAGCTAGCTATACAGCCTGTAACCTGGCTGGTCCCTCCTAGCCTGTCAGCTAGCTATACAGCCTGTAACCTGGCTGGTCCCTCCTAGCCTGTCAGCTAGCTATACAGCCTGTAACCTGGCTGGTCCCTCCTAGCCTGTCAGCTAGCTATACAGCCTGTAACCTGGCTGGTCCCTCCTAGCCTGTCAGCTAGCTATACAGCCTGTAACCT
Organism: Oncorhynchus masou masou; assembly: GCF_036934945.1. Lineage (NCBI taxonomy): Eukaryota > Metazoa > Chordata > Actinopteri > Salmoniformes > Salmonidae > Oncorhynchus > Oncorhynchus masou. Next base: position 1,307 of record NW_027010783.1, on the reverse strand, counting down.
GGCTGGTCCCTCCTAGCCTGTCAGCTAGCTATACAGCCTGTAACCTGGCTGGTCCCTCCTAGCCTGTCAGCTAGCTATACAGCCTGTAACCTGGCTGGTCCCTCCTAGCCTGTCAGCTAGCTATACAGCCTGTAACCTTGCTGGTCCCTCCTAGCCTGTCAGCTAGCTATACAGCCTGTAACCTGGCTGGTCCCTCCTCGTCTGTCAGCTAGCTATACAGCCTGTAAACTGGCTGGTCCCTCCTCGTCTGTCAGCTAGCTATACAGCCTGTAACCTGGCTGGTCCCTCCTAGCCTGTCAGCTAGCTATACAGCCTGTAACCTGGCTGGTCCCTCCCTAGCCTGTCAGCTAGCTATACAGCCTGTAACCTTGCTGGTCCCTCCTAGCCTGTCAGCTAGCTATACAGCCTGTAACCTGGCTGGTCCCTCCTAGCCTGTCAGCTAGCTATACAGCCTATAACCTGGCTGGTCCCTCCTCGTCTGTCAGCTAGCTATACAGCCTGTAACCTGGCTGGTCCCTCCTAGCCTGTCAGCTAGCTATACAGCCTGTAACCTGGCTGGTCCCTCCTAGCCTGTCAGCTAGCTATACAGCCTGTAACCTGGCTGGTCCCTCCTAGCCTGTCAGCTAGCTATACAGCCTGTAACCTGGCTGGTCCCTCCTAGCCTGTCAGCTAGCTATACAGCCTGTAACCTGGCTGGTCCCTCCTAGCCTGTCAGCTAGCTATACAGCCTGTAACCTGGCTGGTCCCTCCTCGCCTGTCAGCTAGCTATACAGCCTGTATCCTGGCTGGTGTAGGCAAGCCATTCTCACAGCCTGGCCTTCCTCACCTTGCAGCCACAGCGTATACAATCAATCTTGACAGCAAACACACACACAAACTAGACAGCTAGCTTCCCCCTCCCAGCCCCTCCGCTCAGATAGCACTAACTCCAGCAGCCCCATCCATTCAGCTGGATATCAGGCACCACACACACAAGCCACCCAGCCTAAGGGATTACCAGAGGGATAGCGTTGTCTCTTTAATATTAGATACATGTTATACAATGCTAATCCCTCATATAAACCGTTTTGTCCCTTTGTTTTGGCTGAAGTGATGTACGGCGCTTTGGTTTTGAATGAATTGGGGCAGGAGGGGGGTGAAGTTGGGGGTTTGGAGGGCTGGCTCCTAACTCGGTGGTTCTCGTGGCTTTGGTCTGATAACAGTTTTCTAGTGAAAATCCAGGCAAATACACCAGATAATGACATAGTTTCCTTTGATAGTTCCACACTGAGGTTGAATGGAGGTCAGGCTTCATGTATTAGACACTC